>NC_135961.1:965129-1142792 GCF_053455715.1 Rhinoraja longicauda | reverse complement strand
CCCCCTCTCTCTCTCTCTCTCTCACTCTCACTCTCTCTCTCACTCTCCCTCCCCTCTCCCCTCCCCCTCTCTCCCCCATCTCTGGATGAGGGGAGATCTTATAGAGGTGTACAAAACCATGAGAGGAATAGATCGGGTAGATGCACAGAGTCTTTTACCCAGAGTAGGGGAATCCAGGACCAGAGGACATAGGTTCAAGGTGAAGTGGAAAAGATTTAATAGGAATCTGAGGGTAACTTTTTCACACAGAGGGTGGTGGGTGTATGGAACAAGCTGCCAGAGGAGGTAGTTGAGGCTGGGACTATCCCATCGTTTAAGAAACAGTTGGACAGGTACATGGATAGGACAGGTTTGGTGAGTTATGGACCAAGCGCAGGCAAATGGGACTAGGGTAGCTGGGACATTGTTGGTCAGTGTGGGCGAGTTGGGCCGAAGGGCCTGTTTCCACACTGTATCACTCTATGAAGGGCCTGTTTCCACACTGTATCACTCTGTGAAGGGCCTGTTTCCACACTGTATCACTCTATGAAGGGCCTGTTTCCACACTGTATCACTCTGTGACTCTATGAAGGGCCTGTTTCCACACTGTATCACTCTGTGAAGGGCCTGTTTCCACACTGTATCACTCTATGAAGGGCCTGTTTCCACACTGTATCACTCTGTGACTCTATGAAGGGCCTGTTTCCACACTGTATATCACTCTATGAAGGGCCTGTTTCCACACTGTATCACTCTGTGACTCTATGAAGGGCCTGTTTCCACACTGTATCACTCTATGAAGGGCCTGTTTCCACACTGTATCACTCTATGACTCTGTGAGGCGGGAGGGGGAGGGGAGGGGTGAGGAGTGTGGTAGATGGGGGTGGGGGAGCCTCCCTGCTCTAAGCCTCTTGCATCACCACCCCACACACACCAACTGAACACACTTCCTCCTCCTAGCCACACATCCATTACTTCCACTGAGCCAAGTTAACAAACATTCTTTAATCCAAAGACAGACACAAAATGTTGTCTAGGGTCCTGGCGAGACCACATCTGGAGTATTGTGTACAGTTTTGGTCTCCTCATTTGAGGAAGGACATCCTTGCTATTGAGGCAGTGCAGCGTAGGTTCACCAGGTTAATCCCTGGGATGGCGGGACTGTCATATGAGGAAAGATTGGAAAGACTGGGCTTGTATTCACTGGAGTTTAGAAGGATGAGAGGGGACCTTGTAGAGACGTATAAAATTATAAAAGGACTGGACAAGCTAGATGCAGGAAAAATGTTCCCAATGTTGGGGGAGTCCAGAACCAGGGGCCACAGCCCACACTGGAGAGAGGACCACAAATTACTCCAGGATCTGTTATTTTTTAATAACAATGCAGATGCTGGAAATCTGAAATAAAGCAAAATTGTGCAGAACAGCCGGCATCTGTGGAAAGCTGATACACCGATCTGAAACGTTACCTGTTTAGAGTCATTGAGTTGTACAGCACAGAGACCTACAGGCCCTTCGGCCCACCTTGGCCATGCGACCAGGTTGGCATACTGGGCTAGTCCCATTTGCCTGCATATAGTCCATTTCCTTCTAAACCTTTCCTATCCATAGATCTGTCCAAATAAAAACATAGAAACATAGAAAATAGGTGCAGGAGGAGGCCATTTGGCCCTTTGAGCCAGCACCGTCATTCATTGTGATCACGGCTGATCATCCACAATCAGTAACCCGTGCCTGCCTTCTCCCCATATCCCTTGATTCCACTAGCCCCTAGAGCTCTATCTAACTCTCTCTTAAATTCACCCAGTGAATTGGCCTCCACTGCCCTCTGTGGCAGAGAATTCCACAAATTCACAACTCTCTGGGTGAAGACGTTTTGAACGTGTCCAAAGGTCCTGATTGTATCCGTTTCTGCAGCTTCCTGTGGCAGCTCAGTCCAGATGCACACTTCCCTCAAGTCAAACAGTTGTCCCTGAGGTCCGTTGGTTATCTCCCCCCTCAAGTCAAGTCAAGTCAAGTTTATTTGTCACATACACATACACTATGTGCAGTGAAATGAAAGTGGCAATGCCTGCGGATTGTGCACAAAATTACAATTACAGCATAAAAATTAAAATTAATACAGAAATTTTTTAGTCCCTGGAGATATAATAGTTAACAGTCCTGATGGCCTGTGGGAAGAAACTCCGTCTCATCCTCTCCGTTTTCACAGCGTGACAGCGGAGGCGTTTGCCTGACCGTAGCATCTGGAACAGTCCGTTACTGGGGTGGCAGGGGTCCCTCATGATCTTGCTTGCTCTGGATCTGCACCTCCTGATGTATAGGTCCTACAGGGGGACGAGTGTAGTTCCCATGGTGCGTTCTGCCAAACGCACTACTCTCTGCAGGGCCTTCCTGTCCTGGGCAGAGCTGTTCCCAAACGAGACTGTAATGTTGCCGGACAGGATGCTCTCTACAGCCCCAGAGTAGAAGCAATGAAGGATCCTCAGAGAAACTCTGACCATAAGCCTGTGCCCTCTGGCTTTTGAATCCTGGAGCTTGGTCTGCCTGCTCACTGCCTGGGCTGGATGCTTCCTGCATCTAGTGTTCTCTGAGCTCAGGGCCCTGATGCGGTGACAGGAACGGCAATGGAATCGTTGACACTGCGGGTGGCGCACAGATCCCTCCTCGACCCCCCTCTCACTGTTGTTGTTCCTTGCAATGTTTCAGAGGGGTCTGGAGATAGGGACAAGGTCCCGGGAATCCCAAGGAACATCAGTGTGGACGACCCCGGGGTTCAAAGTGGTGCCCTTGCTGCAGTCTACAGATACAACAACGCATCCAATGACATCTACCTGTTTAAAGTCCAGAGGATACTAAATGCACAGGTGCAGGTAAGGTGCAAGGAGTTCTGGCCCCATTACAGGACGGATATGGAGGCTTTGGAGAGGGTGCAGAGGTGGTTCACCAGCGTGGTGCCTTGATTACAGGGTATTGGCTACAGGGAGAGGTTGGACACACTTGGAACCCCAGAGCTTGAGGGGAGACCTGATAGAAGTACCTGAGTACAGGAGTAAAGAGGTCCTTCTGCAGTTGTACAGGGCCCTGGTGAGACCGCACCTGGAGTACTGTGTGTAGTTTTGGTCCCCTAATTTGAGGAAGGATGTCCTTGCTATTGAGGCAGTGCAGCGTAGGTTCACCAGGTTAATCCCCGGGGTGGCGGGACTGTCATATGAGGAAAGATTGGAAAGACTGGGCTTGTATTCACTGGAGTTTAGAAAGATGAGAGGGGATCTTATAGAAATGTATAAAATTATAAAAGGACTGGACAAGCTAGATGCAGGAAAAATGTTCCCAATGTTGGGGGAGTCCAGAACCAGGGGACACAGTCTAAGAACAAAGGGGTGGCCATTTAAAATTGAGGTGAGAAGGAACATTTTCACCCAGAGAGTTGTGAATTTGTGGAATTCTCTTCCACAGAGGGCAGTGGAGGCCAATTCACTGGATGAATTTAAAAGAGAGTTAGATAGAGCTCTAGGGCTTAGTGGAATCAAAGGATATGGGGAGAAGGCAGGCACGGGTTACTGATTGTGGATGATCAGCCATGATCACAATGAATGGCGGTGCTGGCTCGAAGGGCCGAATGGCCTCCTCCTGCACCTATTTTCTATGTTTCTATGTTACATAAAATTACGAGAGGTGTAGATCGGGCAGACAGTCAGAACACTTTCCCAAGAGTGGAACTGCCAAAGATTAAGGAAACGCTAAAGGGAATTCTGGAAAGTGGGATGCTTTTAAAAGTGTTCAGGACATGCATGTTAATGTTAGAGTGAAGGGCAAGGCAGGTGGGAGTAAGGAAGCTTGGATGATGAGAGATATTGGGCCTCTTGTCAGGTTAAGAAGGAAGCGTGGGACAGGTTCAGGCAGCTAGACTTTGTGCAGCACGGTGGCGCAGCGGTAGAGTTGCCGCCTTACAGCGAATGCAGCGCCGGAGACCCGGGTTCCATCCCCACTACGGGTGCTGTCTGTACGGAGTTTGTACGTTCTCCCCGTGACCTGCGTGGGTTTTCTCCGAGATCTTGGGTTTCCTCCCACACTCCAAAGACATACAGGTTTGTAGGTTAATTGACTTGGTAAATGTAAACATTGACCCTAGTGGGTGTAGGATAGTGTCGGCGTGAACCCGGTGGGCCGAAGGGCCTGTTTCCGCACTGTATCTCCAAACTAAACTAAACTAAAGCTGGGATCAAGTTACGGCAAACGAGGAGCACACTTATGAAGGAAAGCTGGAAGGATAAGTGTAAAGAAGGGTCCCGATCTGAAACGTCGCCCCTCCAGTGCCTCCACAGATGCTGCCTGCTCAGAGTTCCTCCAGCACTCTGTGTTTAGCTGGAGATTCCTGTTCTCATTGAGTTCACTGCGACACCTTTCTGTTTCTGCCTCTGTCATTTTCTGTTGTTTTCCCCTCAATCTTCCACTGATTAACTTGCTTATCAACCTTGCCCTGAAAACCGGGAATGGCAGTAACTCCACACGGACCCATTTCCAGATGTTATTCACTGATCGCAGGCAGCTGAGCGCTTCAAACCAGTTGATGCAAATCACATCTGCAGACCCACAGGCATGCAAATAATGGCCTGGTTTCCAGGTGCTTTGCAAATAACATATAACATATAACATATAACAACTACAGCATGGAAACAGGCCTGTCCGGCCCTACCAGTCCACGCCGACCATTCTCCCTGACCTAGTCTCATCTACCTGCACTCAGACCATAACCCTCCAATCCCCTCCTATCCATATACCTATCCAATTTACTCTTAAATAATAAAATCGAGCCAGCCTCCACCACTTCCACCGGAAGCCCATTCCATACAGCCACAACCCTCTGAGTAAAGAAGTTCCCCCTCATGTTACCCCTAAACCTTTGTCCCTCAATTCTGAAGCTATGTCCCCTTGTTGGAATCTTCCCCACTCTCAAAGGGAAAAGCCTACCCACGTCAACTCTGTCCGTCCCTCTCAAAATTTTAAAAACCTCTATCAAGTCCCCCCTCAACCTTCTACGCTCCAAAGAATAAAGACCCAACCTGTTCAACCTCTCTCTGTAGCCTAAGTGCTGAAACCCAGGCAACATTCTAGTAAATCTCCTCTGTACCCTCTCCATTTTGTCGACATCCTTCCTATAATTTGGCGACCAGAACTGCACACCATACTCCAGATTTGGCCTCACCAATGCCCTGTACAATTTCAACATTACATCCCAACTTCTATACTCGATGCTCTGATTTATAAAGGCAAGCATACCAAACGCCTTCTTCACCACCCTATCCACATGAGATTCCACCTTCAGGGAACAATGCACAGTTATTCCCAGATCCCTCTGTTCCACTGCATTCCTCAATTCCCTACCATTTACCCTGTACGTCCTATTTTGATTTGTCCTACCAAAATGCAGCACCTCACACTTATCAGCATTAAACTCCATCTGCCATCTTTCAGCCCACCCTTCCAAAAGGCCCAAGTCTCTCTGTAGACTTTGAAAATCTACCTCACTATCAACTACTCCACCTATCTTAGTATCAAATGACCAGATCAAGGTTTATCCACCCTTTGACAGAAGGTGTTGAGTGGAGCACATTGAGTGGATGAGTTGGCCAGGTGGGCCGAGCAATGGTGGATGGAATTTAATACAGAGACGTGCAAGATGTTGCATTTTGTGAAGTCAAACCCGGGCAGGACCTTCACAGTGAATGACAGGGCTCTGGGAGTAGGGTTGCCAACTTAGCCGGGACATCCCATATATTGGGCTAAATTGGTTTGTCTCGTACGGGGCCGCCCTTGACCCGTATTAGACCCAGGGGGAATGTTTTCATATTGGGGTGGGGATATGGATCGAACTGCCAGAGCCTCCTTTTGAGGTACATGGATGGGAAAGGTTTAGAAAAATACTAGACCAAGTGGACCCGTTGGGCCCAAACCTCCCCTGCATTGGTGCAGCACCCTCTCCTCCCCCCCGTCCCCCTCACCCCTCCCTCCCCCTCCCCCTCCTCCCCCCGCTCCCCCTCCCTCCTCCCCTCCCCCTCCCCCGGTCCACCCCCCTTCTCCCTCCCCTCTCCCCTTCCCTCCTGTGCTCCCCCTCCCCTCCCCTTCCTCCTTCCCCTCCCCCCACTCCATCCCCCTCAACCCCCCTTATCCTCCCCCACCCTCCCCCATCCCTCCCTCCCTCCCTAGGAGATAGATTTAAACTTTAAAATGTGAATAACTTTAACAATATAACACCGATTTCAATTAAACTTCTTCCATTAGCACCAAAGGGACGACGGTGAGTAACGTGGGGTTAAAATCGCCACGCAATTGTGTACCGTTTTGGCTGTAGTTCAGGAACAAACAAACAAACAAACAAGAATTTTAGTATATAGATGGGCGAAATGCAGGTAGGTGGGATTAGTGTAGATGGGGCATGGCTGGCTTATGCAAGTTGGGCCAAAGGGCCTGTGACCACACTGTATGACTATGACTCAAAACCTGTCTCACACCTTACTTTCTTATCTCTGATCTTTGTTCTAACCATCTACCTATTAATTCCCCCCCTCCTCGCCTGTGTCAACCTATTACCTGCCACACTTTGTCCTGCTTCTCCCCCTTTCTGTTTTTGTTCTCCCCCTCCTACAAACAGTCTGAAGAAGGGTCTCAACCTGGAATACCACCTGTCCATGCTCTCCAAGGACCTGACCCGACTCAGTTACTCCCGCACTTTGTGCCATTTTATTTATTAACCAGCATCTGCAGTTCTTTATTCATAGATAAGGGGTGGTCTTTGCATCATGTTCAGCATCGACAGGCACAGCAGTAGAGTTGCCGCCTTACAGCGAATGCAGCACCGGAGACCCGGGTTCCATCCCCACTATGAGTGCTGTCTGTACGGAGTTTGTACGTTCTCCCCGTGACCTGCGTGGGTTTTCTCCGAGATCTTCGGTTTCCTCCCACACTCCAAAGACGTGCAGGTTTGTAGGTTAATTGGCTTGGTGAATGTAAACATTGTCCCTAGTGTGTGTAGGATAGTGTTAATGTGTGGGGATCGCTGGTCGGCACGGACCCGGTGGGCCGAAGGGCCTGTTTCCGCGCTGTATCTCTAAACTACATTGTGGACCTGTTCTTGTACTGTTCTATGTTAAAAGAAACATCCACTTTTTTCTTTTGAAGATTGTTTCTGGTCTGAAGTATCTACTACACTTTGATATTGGAAGAACAGTCTGTCGCAAGGAAAATCCATACAACTTCAAACACTGCTCCTTTCAAACAAGCCCGTCGCTGATTAAGGTGGAAAAAACGTTTCTTTGTATTGATTTTGGTTTGAAGCTGTGCTGGATGGGCTTGAGTTACAGCGAGAGGGTGGATGGGCTGAGTTGTCTTTGGAGCGTAGGAGGCTGAGGAATGACCATCTTTCATGGCCATCATCTAAGTTTGAAATGTTGGGCCAGGCTCTTGCACAGTGAACAGCCTGCCTTCTCGTTTGCCACTGCTAGATCTTCCAGGCAGCATTGTTCACCAAGAAGTGGGCATCTTTAGTCGGTGTGGCGTGGATTGTACAGATGTTCCACATTCACATTCTGTGTCTGCCACATCTGCACAGCCCCATTTGTTCATACTGCCCTTGCTTCGGCCCATCTCTGTACCAAGCCTATGGAGGGACTGCCAGGTGTTCCAGTCACACCTGTGAGCTGTTCCTTGGTTGGGATTGGCAGCTTTTCTGCTGGTGGTGGTTTTCACCAAAGATACTAGAGGAGCAAGATAAACCACTCCGTCGAGACCGCCTATACTGAAGTGTAGTCTGCATAGGAGCGCAACGTCCGCCATTTTAGTAAGCAAACCCCGCCGTTCGCTCGGCCTCTCGCAGTGTGATCAGTGTTGTGGGGGAACAGTATGTGTGATGATACCGTAAACATGCAGAATATATCTCACCTATCAACTCACAGATTGTTGTTATTTTTCTTTTTAAATGTTTCTGCAAGTTTCTGCAAGTTTCTGCCGACTAAAATGGTGCCGTGACATGCTACGGTTTTTAGGGTGGAGTGGTCTATCTTGCTCCTCCAGTATCTTTGGTTTTCGCTGCGTTTCTTTTCCCACAAGGCTAGTCTGGTTGCTTGAGGAGACTGGAACCGGGGCTGGACTGTGGACTGTGGACTGTGGACTGTGACAGGGGCTGGGGACTGTGGACTGGGGACTGTGGACTGTGGACTGTGACAGGGGCTGGGGACTGTGGACTGTGGACTGTGGACTGTGGACTGTGACAGGGGCTGGGGACTGTGGACTGGGGACTGTGGACTGTGGACTGTGGACTGTGGACTGTGGACTGTGACAGGGGCTGGGGACTGTGGACTGTGGACTGTGGACTGTGGACTGTGGACTGTGGACTGTGACAGGGGCTGGGGACTGTGGACTGTGGACTGTGGACTGGGGACTGTGGACTGTGGACTGTGACAGGGGCTGGGGACTGTGGACTGGGGACTGGGGACTGTGGACTGTGGACTGTGACAGGGGCTGGGGACTGTGGACTGGGGACTGTGGACTGTGACAGGGGCTGGGGACTGTGGACTGGGGACTGTGGACTGTGACAGGGGCTGGGGACTGTGGACTGGGGACTGTGGACTGTGGACTGTGGACTGTGGACTGTGACAGGGGCTGGGGACTGTGGACTGGGGACTGTGGACTGTGGACTGTGACAGGGGCTGGGGACTGTGGACTGGGGACTGTGGACTGTGACAGGGGCTGGGGACTGTGGACTGTGGACTGTGGACTGTGGACTGTGGACTGTGACAGGGGCTGGGGACTGTGGACTGGGGACTGTGGACTGTGGACTGTGACAGGGGCTGGGGACTGTGGACTGGGGACTGTGGACTGTGGACTGTGACAGGGGCTGGGGACTGTGGACTGGGGACTGTGGACTGTGACAGGGGCTGGGGACTGTGGACTGTGGACTGTGGACTGTGGACTGTGGACTGTGACAGGGGCTGGGGACTGTGGACTGGGGACTGGGGACTGTGGACTGTGGACTGTGACCAGGACTGTGGACTGTGGACTGTGACAGGGGCTGGACTGTGGACTGGGGACTGTGGACTGTGGACTGTTTTTTTTTTTGTTTGTTTTTTTTAATCAAAAATATTTATTCAAATATTAAAATAATATATACAATACAATAAAACCAAAACAGAACCCACCACCAGAATATTATACAAACAAATATACCTATTGAAACTATTATACAATTATATTGCAATCACCATCCAGGATACGGACTGTGGACTGTGGACTGTGACAGGGGCTGGACTGTGGACTGTGGACTGTGGACTGTGACAGGGGCTGGACTGTGGACTGTGGACTGTGACCGGGGCTGGACTGTGGACTGTGGACTGTGGACTGTGACCGGGGCTGGACTGTGGACTGTGGACTGTGACCGGGGCTGGACTGTGGACTGTGGACTGTGGACTGTGGACTGTGACAGGGTCTGGACTGTGGACTGTGACAGGGGCTGGACTGTGGACTGTGACAGGGTCTGGACTGTGGACTGTGACAGGGGCTGGACTGTGGACTGTGGACTGTGACAGGGGCTGGACTGTGGACTGTGGACTGTGACAGGGGCTGGACTGTTTTTTTTTGTTGTTTTTTTTTTAATCAAAAATATTTATTCAAATATTAAAATAATATATACAATACAATAAAACCAAAACAGAACCCACCACCAGAGTATTTTACAAACAAATATACCTATTGAAACTATTATACAATTATATTACAATCCCCATCCAGGATACATCCAATCCCCCGCGGTGCCCAGCGGTCCCGGAAATCCCCCCGCGTGCCCGTGGACAGCGCGTAGTCCCTCTCCAACACCACCCTGGCACGGACGTAACCCCGGAAAAGGGGCAGGCAGCTGGCTCGGGCAGAGCCCTCTTCCGCCTGGCGCCGTGACTCGCGGATGGCCAGCTTGGCCTGGCCCAGGAGCAACCCAACAAGGACATCTTCGGCCCTACCCTCTCCCCTACGCACAGGGTGTCCAAAGATGAGGATGGTGGGTGAAAAATGCAGCCAAAAAGCAAGGAGCAGCCCCTTTAGATATTGGAACAGGGGCTGCAACCTCACACACTGCATGTACACGTGGTACACAGACTCTTCCAACCCGCAACAGTGGCAGGCGGTTGGCGAGTCTGTGAACCAACCGCGCGAGGAACAGGTTGCAGGGGACTCCTCGGTGCAATACTTTCCACCCCAGGTCCCCGATGGAGAGGGGGATGGACTGTGGACTGTGACCGGGACTGTGGACTGTGGACTGTGACAGGGGCTGGACTGTGGACTGTGGACTGTGACAGGGGCTGGACTGTGGACTGTGACAGGGGCTGGACTGTGGACTGTGACAGGGGCTGGACTGTGGACTGTGGACTGTGACAGGGGCTGGACTGTGGACTGTGACAGGGGCTGGACTGTGGACTGTGGACTGTGACAGGGGCTGGACTGTGGACTGTGGACTGTGACAGGGGCTGGACTGTGGACTGTGACAGGGGCTGGACTGTGGACTGTGGACTGTGGACTGTGACAGGGGCTGGACTGTGGACTGTGGACTGTGGACTGTGGACTGTGACAGGGGCTGGACTGTGGACTGTGGACTGTGACAGGGGCTGGACTGTGGACTGTGGACTGTGACAGGGGCTGGACTGTGGACTGTGGACTGTGACAGGGGCTGGACTGTGGACTGTTTTTTTTTTTTTTTTTTTTTTTAATCAAAAATATTTATTCAAATATTAAAATAATATATACAATACAATAAAACCAAAACAGAACCCACCACCAGAGTATTATACAAACAAATATACCTATTGAAACTATTATACAATTATATTACAATCCCCATCCAGGATACGGACTGTGGACTGTGGACTGTGGACTGTGACCGGGGCTGGACTGTGGACTGTGGACTGTGACCGGGGCTGGACTGTGGACTGTGGACTGTGGACTGTGGACTGTGACAGGGGCTGGGCTGTGGACTGTGACAGGGGCTGGGCTGTGTGAAGGAAGCTCTTCCTCCACTCCAGGTGGTTTGGGGCTGGGCGATGGGAGTGACAGGGATGGTGGGTGTCCCTAACTTGCCCACTACGTTCAGTTCCACAGGTGACTGATCTGCAGATTGCTGGTGGATCAATGCTGGCCCAGACGTGCAAGCTCTCCACCTCTGCTGGTTTTAGGCAGCCAGTGATGCATCTGCCGCTGTCATTCAGGGCGGAAGCAACTTTCCTCGCATGAGATGATCTCTCCCAGACAGGACAAGCATACTCTGCAGCAGAGAGCAGTTGACCGCAGCGCGGATGCATTGCTACCCCACGATGAGTTTGCCAGCTTGTGTAGGAAGGAGGCTGTTCCTCGTCCTCACTTTGCCTTTTGCCTTTTCGATGTGTTGCTTGAAGGAAAGGTGACCTTATTGAGGTGTACAAGACCAGGGTAGAGGATTCTAAAACTAGAGGGCACAGGCTCAATGTGAGAGGGGAAGATTTACAAGGACACTGAGGACAATGTTTTCTCTCAGAGGGTAGTCCGTATCTGAAGGGGCTGCCAGAGGAAGCTATAGAAACAAATGGAATTACGGCTTTAAAAAGACATTTGGTCAGATATATGGATAGCAAGGGTTTAGAGGGATATGGCCAAATACTGGCAAATAATACTAACCCAGTTTGTCAACTTGGTCGGCATGGACAAGGTGGGCCGAATGGCCTGTTTCCGTGCTGTACGGGGGCTGTAAAAGAGTCAGTTCAGACATTATGAACAGAAAGGTTTCACCCTGTGTTGTCAGACAGGCTTGTGTGTGACAATGTTTGTGTGATGTTGGTGAAGGCATCTTCCCTCCCACTCACCTCCTCCCACTTCCCTTTCAGGTACACGAGTGTCACGCTGAAGTCTGGGCTATTCCATGGACACAGAAATGGCATGTCCTTGCAATAAACTGTCTGTGAAACACCTTGGATTTGTTGTTCCTCTAACCCACTGCTCCTCAAAGGACATCCAGAATAGCATCATCATCCTGCAATCTCAGTGTGGACAACATAGACCATTGAATACTACAGCACAGGAACATGCACTTTGGCCCACAACGCCTGTGCCCAATAGGGTTGCCAACTATCGCACTCCCAAATAAGGGACAAAGGGTGACGTCACCGCCCCGCGCCCCACATGACCTCACCCAGCTAGCGGCCACGTGCTCCCGCTCCACCAATGGCGGCTGCCCGGGCCGGGAGATGGGTTGCTACACAACCTCCGTTAGGCTACACAACCTCCGTTAGGCAGCGCTCGGACCTACACTGTCTGGGACTACAGCGGCCCCCGGGCTACAGTGTCCGGGCCTATAGTGTCCAGGCATACAGCGGCCCCCGGGCCTACAGTGTCCAGGCCTACAGTGTCCAGGCATACAGCGCCCCCCGGGCCTACAGTGTCCAGGCCTACAGTGTCCGTCCGGGCCTACAGTGTCCGGGCCTACAGTGTCCGTCCGGGCCTACAGTGTCCGGGCCTACAGTGTCTGTCCGGGCCTAATACAGGACAAGAACGGTCCCGTATGGGACAAACCAATTTAGCCCAAAATACGGGATGTCCCGGCTAATATGGGACAGTTGGCAACCCTAGTGCCCAACATGATGCCAAGTTGAACTAATCTCATCTGTCTGTACATGATCCATATCTCCCCATTCCCTGCACTTCCTTGTGCCCATCTAAAAGCCTCTTGTATCTGCCTCCTGCACTACCCCAGGCAATGCATCCAAGGCCTCCACCACTCAAACACCTTCCTCCTGTAGCCTGACAGCTGTGCCCTCTAGTGCTGGACATTACTATCCTGGGAGAAAGGTTCAGACCGTCTAACCAGTCTATGGCTGTGTCTACCCTAACTATGCTCCTCATCGTATTATACACTTCTACCAAGTCTCCCCGTAACCTCCAGCATCCCAGAGAAAACAATCCAAGTGTGTCCAATCTCTCCCTGTGGCTAGAACCTGGCACACCACCTCCTCTGCACCTCCACATCCCTCCTGCAATGGGGTGACCAGAACTGCACACAATGCTCCAATACTTGGGAATAACCATGGCTCACTTGTCTCCAGAATACATGATCTCCAACCCGTGTTTGTTCCCCACAGTTTACCACTGCTGGCTCTGCCCAACGTGTCACAACTTCATTCACTGCTGAACAATATCTCGCATCATGAATTATACCTGCATTTACATAGCACCATTTCCATTCCCTCCAGCATTGAAATGTTCACGGATTATAATCTCTCGGAGTGAATCCAGAGTCTTTTCCCCAGGGTAGGGGAATTAGGAACCACAGGTCATTGGTTTAAGGTCAGAGAGGAAAGATTTAATAGGAACCTGAGTTTAGTTTAGTTTATTTTAGAGATACGGAAACAGGCCCTTCGGCCCACCGGGTCCGCGCCGACCAGCGATCCCCGCACATTAACACTATCCTATACTCACCAGAGGCAATTTTTTTAATAACATTTGAATGAATGAATGAATAAGTTTATTGGCCAAGTATGTGCCTATACAAGGAATGTGCCTTGGTGCTCCGCTCACAAGTAACAACACAAACATACAGTTAACAATGAAGAATAAAGCATAACCACATCAAAACAATAAGGATACAACATTACGGTGCACCACCGAGGGGCAAGTTTTTCACACAGGGGGTTGGGTAGATGAAATGAGCTGTTAGAGAAGGTAGTTGAGGCAGATACAATAACATAATTTAGAAGATATTTATACGGGTACATGCATAGGGAAGATTCAGAAGGGATATGGGCCAAAGGTGGGCAGGAGGGACTGGTGTAGATGGGTCATCCGTGTCAACATGGATGTGTGGGGCTGGAGGCCCTGTTTCCATGCTGTATGATCCTATGACTGCTCTACATGGAGGCAAATGGGTCGAGCCCAGTATGGCAGCTGGGTTGGCACGGACAAGGCGGGCCGAAGGGCCTGTTCCCATGCTGTCCAGCTCTGTGACTCTGTGATGAGTGGAGGTACTGGAGTCAGCTTGGTGGGGATCGGATTGAATATGTGTGCATCTCCAGTGTTGATTCATTCAGTCCCTGCCTCTGGACTGAGGTAGTATTATTGTCATCTCTACTGGGGGCAGAGCTACGGTTGCCAACTGTCCCGTATTAGCCGGGACATCCCGTTTATTAAGCTAAATTGCCCCGTGTTAAGCCCATGGGGCGCTGTAGGCCTGGACGCTGTGGGGCCGGATGCTATAGTACCGGACACTGTAGGCCCGGACGCTGTAGGCCCGGACACTGTAGGCCAGGACACTGTAGGCCCGGACGCTGTAGGCCTGGACGCTGTAGTACCGGACACTGTAGGCCTGGACGCTGTAGGCCTGGATGCTGTAGGCCCGGACACTGTAGGCCAGGACACTGTAGGCCCGGACGCTGTAGGCCTGGACGCTGTAGGCCCGGACGCTGTAGGCCCGGACACTGTAGGCCAGGACGCTGTAGGCCCGGACGCTGTAGGCCCGGACGCTGTAGGCCCGGACAGTGTAGGTCTGGACACTGTGGGCCGGGGGCCGCTGTAGGACCGGACAGTGTAGGTGCCACCTAACGGAGGCTGCATAGCAACCTGCCTCTCGGCCCGGGCGACTGCCATTGGTGGAGTAGGAACACGTGGGACGCGGGGTGGTGCCGTCACCTTGTCCCTTATTTGGGAGTGAGATAGTTGGCACCCCTAGGCCACCCTAGTTGGCACCCCTAGGTGACTCACAGATACCTCCTCCCCCTCTCTCACTGTTGTTGACTCTTGCAATGTTTCGGAGGGGTCTGGAAATACCAATAGTCCCAAGGAAGTGTAAGAAAATAACTGCAGATGCTGGTACAAATTGAAGGTATTTATTCACAAAATGCTGGAGTAACTCAGCAGGTCAGGCAGCATCTCAGGAGAGAAGGAATGGGTCAGAAAATGCTGGAGAAGTCTGATGAAGGGTCTCGACCCAAAACGTCACCCATTCCTTCTCTCCTGAGATGCTGCCTGACCTGCTGAGTTACTCCAGCACTCTGTGGATAAATAGTCCCAAGGAATATTAGTGTGGACATGAAGATAGACACAAAAAGCTGGAGTCACTCAGCGGGTCAGGCAGCATCTCTGGAGAGAAGGGATGGGTGACGTTTCGGGTCGAGACCCTTCTTCAGTCTGAGAGTCAGAGGAGAGGGAAACGAGAGATAAAGTCGGTGATGTGGGGAGATATAGAACACATGAATGAAAGATATGCAAAAAAGTAACAATGATGAAAGAAACAGGCCATTGTTAGCTGTGTGCTGGGTGAAAATGAGTTACAGACAATGAGACTCAACAAGACCACTTTGAAGCTGGGACCACTGTGGGTGGGGGAGGGATGGAGAGAGAGGGAGTGCAGTGGTTACATGAAGTTAAAGAAGTCAATGTTCATACCACTGGGTTGTAAGCTGCCCAAACAAAATATGAGGTGCTGTTCCTCCTATTTGCGCTCAGACAATAGACAATAGGTGCAGGGGGAGGCCATTCGGCCCTTCATTCACCAGCACCACCATTCAATGTGATCATGGCTGATCATCCACAATCAGTATCCCGTTCCTGCCCTCTCCCCATACCCCCTGACTCCACTATTCTTAAGAGCTCTATCTAGCTTCTCTTGAAAGCATCCAGAGAATTGGCCTCCACTGCCTTCTGAGGCAGAGAATTCCACAGATTCACAACTCTCTGATTGAAAACGTTTTTCCTCATCTCCGTTCTAAATGGCCTACCCCTTATTCTTAAACTGTGGCCCCTGGTTCTGGACTTGCCAACATTGGGAACATTTTTCCTGCCTCTAACGTGTCCAACCCCTTAATAATCTTATATGTTTCGATAAGATCCCCTCTCATCCTTCTAAATTCCAGTGTATACAAGCCCAGTCGCTCCAGTCTTTCAACATACGACAGTCCCGCCATTCTGGGAATTAACCTAGTAAACCTACGCTGCACTCTCTCAATAGCAAGAATATCCTTCCTCAAATTTGGAGACCAAAACTGCACACAGTACTCCAGGTGCGGTCTCACTAGGGCCCTGTACAACTGCAGAAGGATCTCTTTGCTCCTATACTCAACTCCTCTTGTTATGAAGGCCAACATTCCATTCGCCTTCCATTGGTGGGGAAGATGCTGGTGTCAATTATTAAAGAGGTAATAACGGTGCATTTGGATAGCAGTAAAAGGATAAGTCCAGGTCAGCATGGATTTATGAAAGGGAAATCATGCTTGACTAATCTTCTGGATTTTTTTGAGGATGTGACAAGTAAAATGGATGAAGGGGAGCCAGTGGATGTAGTGTATCTAGACTTTCAGAAAGCCTTTGTTAAGGTCCCGCACAGGAGATCGGTGACTAAAATTAGAGCACATGGTATTGGGGGTAGGGTGTTGACATGGATAGAAAATTGGTTGGCAGACAGGAAGCAAAGAGTAGGAGTAAACGGGTCCTTTTCAGAATGGCAGGCAGTGGCGAGTGGAGTGCCGCAAGGCTCGGTGTTGGGGCCGCAACTGTTTACCATATATATTAATGATTTGGATGAAGGAATTAGAAGCAACACTAGCATGTTTGCGGATTACACAAAGCTGGGTGGCAGTGTGAACTGTGAAGAGGTTGTTAGGAGGTTGCAGGGTGACCTGGACAGGTTGAGTGAGTGGGCAGATGCGTGGCAGATGCAGTATAATATAGATAAATGTGAGGTTATCCACTTTGGCGGCAAAAACAAGGAGGCAGATTATTATCTCAATGGTGTTAGATTAGGTAAGGGGGAAGTGCAGCGAGACCTGGGTGTCCTTGTACACCAGTCACTGAAAGTTGGCGTGCAGGTACAGCAGGCAGTGAAGAAAGCTAATGGCATGTTGGCCTTCATAACGAGAGGATCTCAGTATAGGAGTAAAGAGGATCTTCTGCAGTTGTATAGGGCCCTGGTAAGACCACATCTGGGGTATTGTGTGCAGTTTTGGTCTCCTAATTTGAAGAAGGACATCCTTGTAATTGAGGCAGTGCAGCGTAGGTTCACGAGATTGATCCCTGTAAAAATTGTCCCTAGTGGGTGTAGGATAGTGTTAGTGTGCGGGGATCGCTGGTCGGCGCGGACCCGGTGGGCCGAAGGGCCTGTTTCCGCGCTGTATCTCTAAACTAAACTAAACTAAACTAAACTAAACTAAACATGCATGTCCTGAACTCTTTGTCATCACACTTTTAAAAGCAGCCCACTTACAACTGTTTCTTTGCCCCCAAACACCCAACCAACCGATCAACTTGAGCATGTTCCTGTCCACAACAATAAAGCTGTCCTTGCCCTGATTCAGAGTTGTTACGTGGCCCAGTCCTCCTTCATCCATGTTACTAGATTAAGTGGACCCGTTGGGCCCATATCTCTCCTGCATTAGTGCAGCACCCTCTCCTCCCCCTCCCCTCCCCCCTCCACCCCTCCCCTGTCCACATTCCTCCCTCCCCCTCCCTCCCCTCCCCTCTCCCCTCCCCCTCCACCCCTCCCCTGTCCACACTCCTCCCTCCCCCCTCCCCCTCCCCTCCCCCCTCCACCCATCCCCCGTCCACACTCCTCCCCCTCCCCCCTCCTTTCCCCTCCCCCCTCCTCCCTCCACCCCTCCCCTGTCCACACTCCTCCCTCCCCCCCTCCCCTCTCCCCTCCCCCTCCCCCCTCCACCCTCCCCTGTCCACACTCCTCCCTCCCCCCTCCCCCTCCCCTCCCCCCTCCTCCCTCCACCCCTCCACCCCTCCCCTGTCCACACTCCTCCCTCCCCCCTCCCCCTCCCCTCCCCCCTCCTCCCTCCACCCCTCCCCTGTCCACACTCCTCCCCCCTCCCTCCCCCCCTCCCCCCTCCCCTCCCCTGTCCACACTCCTCCCCCTCCCTCCCCCTCCTCCCTCCACCCCTCCTCCCTCCACCCCTCCCGTCCACACTCCTCCCCCCTCCCTCCCCCCCTCCCCTCTCCCCTCCCCCTCCCCTCCCCCCCTCCCTCCAACCCTCCCCTCCCCCCCTCCCTCCAACCCTCCCCTGTCCACACTCCTCCCCCCCCTCCCTCCACCCCTCCCCCCCCTCCCTCCACCCCTCCCCCTCCCCTCCCCCCTCCTCCCTCCACCCCTTCCCCCCCTCCTCCCTCCACCCCTCCCCTGTCCACACTCCTCCCCTCTCCCCTCCCCCTCTCCCTCCCTGTCCACACTCCTCCCCCTCCCCTCCCCCTCCCCTCCCCTCCCCTCCCCCTCCCCCTCCCCTCCCCCCTCCTCCCTCCACCCCTCCCGTCCACACTCCTCCCCCCTCCCCCTCCTCCCTCCTCCCTCCTCCCTCCTCCCTCCTCCCTCCTCCCTCCTCCCTCCTCCCTCCTCCCTCCTCCCTCCTCCCTCCCCCCTCCTCCCTCCCCTGTCCACACTCCTCCCTCCCCCCCTCCCCTCCTCTCTCCCCTCCCCCCTCCACCCCTCCCCTGTCCACACTCCTCCATCCCCCCTCCCCCTCCCCTCCCCCCTCCTCCCTCCACCCCTCCACCCCTCCCCTGTCCACACTCCTCCCCCTCCCCCCCTCCCCCCCTCCCCTCCCCTGTCCACACTCCTCCCCCTCCCTCCCCCCTCCTCCCTCCACCCTCCACCCCTCCCGTCCACACTCCTCCCCCCTCCCTCCCCCCCCCTCCCTCCCCCCTCCCCTCTCCCCTCCCCCTCCCCTCCCCCCCTCCCTCCAACCCTCCCCTCCCCCCTCCCTCCCCTGTCCACACTCCTCCCCCCCTCCCTCCACCCCTCCCCCTCCCCTCCCCCCTCCTCCCTCCACCCCTTCCCCCCTCCTCCCTCCACCCCTCCCCTGTCCACACTCCTCCCCTCTCCCCTCCCCCTCCCCTGTCCACACTCCTCCCCCTCCCCCTCCCCCTCCTCCCTCCTCCCTCCTCCCTCCTCCCTCCTCCCTCCTCCCTCCTCCCTCCTCCCTCCTCCCTCCTCCCTCCTCCCTCCTCCCTCCTCCCTCCTCCCTCCTCCCTCCTCCCTCCTCCCTCCCCGTCCACACTCCTCCATCCCCCCTCCCCTCCCCCCTCCCCCCTCCTCCCTCCCCCCTCCACCCCTCCCCTGTCCACACTCCTCCATCCCCCCTCCCCTCCCCTCCCCTCCCCCTCTCCCCTCCCCCTCCCCTGTCCACACTCCTCCCCCCTCCCCTCCCCCTCCCCTCCCCCCTCCTCCCTCCACCCCTCCCCTGTCCACACTCCTCCCACCCCCCTCCCCCCATCCAACTTGAGCAAGTTCCTGTCCACACCAATAAAGGTGTCCTTGCCCTGATTCAGAGTTGTTACATGACCCGGTTCTCCTTCATCCATGGCTGTTTTAAAGCTGATAAAACAGTGGTCGCTGCTCCCAACAGGTTCAGCCACAAACACTCCATCTAGCCTTTCATTATCCAGTAGGAGAGCCACAGTGAATGGAGGAATCAGGATCAGGATCAGGATCAGGAGATTAGTTTAATTTAGCATCATGTTCAGCACGGACACAGCTGGCTTAAGGCCCTGTTCTGCCCTGTTCTATTCTGTGTTCCAAGGACATTTTGTGGCTTTCCATCAGAAATTGACCTGCCCTGAGTGAGACTGGGTGGGTGATGCAGCGGTAGAGTTGCTGCCTCACAGCGCCAGAGACCCGGGTTTGATCCTGACTACGGGTGCTGTGTGTGTGGAGTTTTCCCGTTCTCCCTGTGACAGCGTGGTGCTCTGGTTCCCTCCCACTCGAGTGTGCAGCTTTGTAGGTTCATTGGCCTCTGCAGATTGTCCCTGGTGTGTAGTGGACTAGTGTGCTGGGGATCGCTGATCAGTGAGGACAGTGGACTGAAGGGTCTGTTTCCACACTGTCTCTAAACTAGACAGTTTACTGCTCCCATTCAGCCCATCAGAGCTGCCCTATCCCACACCATCTCATCTCTTGCATTCACCCCCTCCCCTGTATCCACCCATCACTTGCCAGACTTTGCCCCACCCCACCTCTCTTTTCCAGCTGTCCCCCCCCCACTCCACCAGTCGGAAGAAGGTTCCCGACCAGAAACGTCGCCCTCCATTCCCTCCACAGATGCTGCCTGACCCACTGAGTTCCTCCAGCACTCCGTGTTTAGCTGGAGATTCCTGTAATCTTCCACTGATTAACTTGCTTATCGACCTTGCCCTGAAAACCGGGAATGGCAGTAACTCCACACGGACCCATTTCCAGATGTTATTCACTGATCGCAGGCAGCTGAGCGCTTCAAACCAGTTGATGCAAATCACATCTGCAGACCCACAGGCATGCAAATAATGGCCTGGTTTCCAGGTGCTTTGCAAATGTCCAGATCAAGGTTTATCCACCCTTTGACAGAAGGTGTTGAGTGGAGCACATTGAGTGGATGAGTTGGCCAGGTGGGCCGAGCAATGGTGGATGGAATTTAATACAGAGACGTGCAAGATGTTGCATTTTGTGAAGTCAAACCCGGGCAGGACCTTCACAGTGAATGACAGGGCTCTGGGAGTAGGGTTGCCGGGACATCCCCTATATTGGGCTAAATTGGATTGTCTCGTACGGGACCGCCCTTGTCCCGTATTAGGCCCGGGGGGCACTGTAGGCCAAGACACTGTAGGCCAAGACACTGTAGGCCCGGACACTGTAGGCCCAGAGAGTGTAGGCCAAGGCAGCGTAGGCCGGGAGATTTTAGGCCTGGACAGTATAGGCCCGCACAGTGTAAGTCCGTACACTTTAGACACGGAGAGTGTAGGCCCGGACAGTGTAGGTCCCGACTCTGTAGGACCGGACACTGTAGGCCGGACAGTGTAGGTCCGGACAGTGTAGGCCCGGGGGCTACTCTAGGCCCGGACAGTGTAGGCTCGGACACTGTAGGCCCGGACAGTGTAGGTCCGGACAATGTAGGCCCGGGGGCTGCTATAGGCCTGGACGGTGTAGGTCCGGGCAGTGTAGACCCAGGGGCCGCTGTAGGCCTGGACAGTGTAGGTCCGGGCAGTGTAGGCCCAGGGGCCGCTTTAGGCCTGGACAGTGTAGGTCCAGACAGTGTAGGCCCGGGGGCTGCTATAGGCCTGGATGGTGTAGGTCCGGGCAGTGTAGGCCCAGGGGCCGCTGTAGGCCTGGACAGTGTAGGTCCAGAGGCCCGGGCACCGACTAATGGAGGTTGCGTAGTAAACCGCTTCCCGGCCCGGGCGACCACCATTGGTGGAGCGGGAGTGTGTGGCCGCTCGCTGGGTGAGGTCACGTGGAGCGGGAGCGTGTGGCCGCTCGCTGGGTGAGGTCACGTGGAGCGGGAGTGTGTGGCCGCTCGCTGGGTGAGGTCACGTGGAGCGGGAGTGTGTGGCCGCTCGCTGGGTGAGGTCACGTGGAGCGCGGGGAAGTGACTTCCACCTTGGGAGTGAGGGAGTTGGCAACCCCTACCTCTGGCCCAACTCATCCAAGCCAAATAAATGCCCCATCTACACTAATCCCACCTGCCTGCGTTTGCCCCATATCCCTCTAATCCTTTCGTATCCATGTACCTGTCCAAATGTCTTTTAAATGTTGTCATAGTACCTGCCTCAACTACCTCCTCCGGCAGCTCGTTCATCTACCCACCACCCTCTGTGTGGAACAGGTTGTTATTAAATCTTTCCCCGTCACCATAGACCTCTGTCCCCAGCTTTTTGATTCCCTTACTCTGGGTAACAGTAACAGTGTGTTCACCCTCTCTATTCTTCTAGCATTGCTTTTGCCGAAATTAAGGGGATCAAGAACCAGGGGACATCGTTTAGTTCAGTTTAGTTTAGAGATACAGCGCGGAAACAGGCCCTTCGGCCCACTGGGTCCGCGCCGCCCAGCGATCCCCGCACACTAACACTATCCTACACCCACTAGGGACCCCTCCCCCTCCTCCCTCCTCCCCCTCTCCCCCCTTCCCCTGTCCCCTTCCCCCCCCTCCCCCCTCTGCCTCTCTCTCTCTCTCTCTCTCTCTCTCTCTCTCTCTCTCTGCCTCTCTCTCTCTCTCTCTCTCTCTCTCTCTCTGCCTCTCACTGCCTCTCTCTCTCTGCCTCGCTCTCTGCCTCTCTCTCTGCCTCTCTCTCTGCCTCTCTCTCTGCCTCTCTCTCTGCCTCTCTCTCTGCCTCTCTCTCTGCCTCTCTCTCTGCCTCTCTCTCTGCCTCTCTCTCTCTCTCTGCCTCTCTCTCTCTCTCTGCCTCTCTGTCTGCCTCTCTGTCTGCCTCTCTCTCTCTCTCTCTCTCTCTCTCTCTCTCTCTCTCTCTCTCTCTCTCTCTCTCTCTCTCCCTCTGTCTCTCCCTCTGTCTCTCCCTCTGTCTCTCCCTCTGTCTCTCCCTCTGTCTCTCTCTCCCTCTCCCTGTGTCTCTCCCTCTGTCTCTCTCTCCCTCTCCCTCTGTCTCTCCCTCTCTGTCCCCACCACACCCCCCTACAGCACGACTTGCTGCCCTGGACCAGCTCATTGTGAAGCTTCCACTGAGTGTGGCCCAGGCTGGCAATCAGCCAGTGTGGCCCACATAAAGTGAGCGGGCGGGCGGGCGGGCGCAGAGGGTGAGAGTGCATGCAGACAGCATGGGTGTCGTGTTGGATGTGGTTCTGCTGACCGTGTGCCTGCTCTGTGATTCTGCACCGGCACATGGCAAGTATGGGCTTGTGTTCAGCTTTGCTCATCATGATAGAGGAAGAATGCTGTTTAACTGGAAAGGGCGCAGAGAAGATTTGCGAAGATGTTGCCAGGACTCGAGGGCCTGAGCTATAGGGAGAGGTCGGGCACGCTGAACAAGGGTCTCAACCCGAAAAGTCACCCGTTCCTTCTCTCCAGAGATGCTGCCTGTCCCACTGAGTTACTACAGCATTTTGTGTCTATCTTAGGATTTTAGTCTTTGGAGCGCAGGAGGGTAAGGGGTGAGCGTGGAGAGCTCGATAACATCATGAGGGGAATAGATAGCGTGAATGCACAGAGACCTTTGCATAGAGCAGAATTAAGAAGCAGACGTCATAGATTTAGGGTGTGAGGGGAAAGATTTAATAGGAACCTGAGGGGCAATTTTTTCAACAGAGGGTGGTGAGTGTATGGAATGAGCTGCCTGAGGAGGTATGGGAAAAGAACGGCAGATGCTGGTTTAAATTGAAGATAGACACAAATGCTGGAGTAACTTAGCGGGTCAGACAGCATCAGTCTGAGGAAGGGTCTCATCACCCATTCCTTCTCTCCCGAGATGCTGCCTGACCCGCTGAGTTACTGCAGCATTGTGTGTCTGCCTGAGGAGGGAGATGAGGCAGGAACTATAACAACGTTTAGAGAACGTGTGGACAGGTGGATGGATGGGATGGATGAGCCAAAAGACTGCCTATTCCATGCATGATCTTATACCCCTCTATAAGATCACCCCTCTATAAGATCACCCCTCAGCCTCCTGAGCTCCAAGGAATAAAGTCCTAGCCTGCCCCACCTCTCCCTCGAGTCCTGGCAACATCCTCGTAAATCTCTCCACCCTTTCTACCTTGGGCTCATCCTTCCTGTCGCAAGATGGCTGGATGCTTCCTGCATCTTGTGTCCTTGTTCTCTGAGCTCAGGGCCCTGATGCGGTGACAGGAACGGCAATGGTATCGTTGACATGGCAGCGCGGTGGCGCGGCGGTAGAGTTGCCGCCTTACAGCGAATGCAGCGCCGGAGACCCGGGTTCCATCCCCACTACGGGTGCTGTCTGTACGGAGTTTGTACGTTCTCCCCGTGACCTGCGTGGATTTTCTCCGAGATCTTCGATTTCCTCCCACACTCCAAAGACGTACAGGTTTGTAGGTTAATTGGCTTGGTAAGTGTAAATATTGTCCCTAGTGGGTGTAGGATAGTGTTGGTGTGTGGAGATCGCTGGGCGGTACGGACCCGGTGGGCCGAAGGGCCTGCTTCTGCACTGTATCTCTAAACTAAAAAAATCTAGACACTGCGGGTGACGCACAGATCCCTCCTCACCCCCTCTCACTGTTGTTGTTCCTTGCAATGTTTCAGAGGGGTCTGGAGATATGGACATTGGCCCATGGAATTATATTACAGACACCGCTGCAATTGATAAAGCTGTCCAAGCTGCAATCCAAAGATACAACAATGTATCCAAAGACATCTACCTGTACAAAGTTCAGAAGATAATGAAATTAAGGGGTCAGGTAAGGAGAGGGCAGTTCTGGTCACTCCGTTGCAGGGCAGGTATGGAAGCTTTGGTGGGTCACCAGCCTGGTGCCTTGATTAGGGGGTCTCGGCTCCTGGGAGAGGTTGGAGACACTAGCATTGTTTTCTCTGGAATGGCAGAGGCCAATGGGAGACATGATAGAAGTTTATATTGAGAGACATATTGTAGACAGTCAGAACCTTTTCCCCAGAGAGGAAATTTCAAAGACCAGAGAACATTGAAACATAGAGAATAGGTGCAGGAGGAGGCCATTCGGTCCTTCGAGCCAGCACTGCCATTCATTGTGATCATGGCTGATCGTCCACAATCAGTAACCCGTGTCTGCCTTCTCCCCATATCCCTTGATTCCACTAGCCCCTAGAGCTCTATCTAACTCTCTTTTAAATTCATCCAGTGAATTGGCCTCCACTGCCCTCTGTGGCAGAGAATTCCACAAATTCACAACTCTCTGGGTGAAAACGTATTTCCTCTCCTCAGTTTTAAATGGCCTCCCCTTTATTCTTAGACTGTGGCCCCTGGTTATGGACTCGCACGACATTGGGAACATTTTTCCTGCATTTAGCTTGTCCAGTCCTTTTATAATTATATATGTGTCTATAAGATCCCCTCATCCTTCTAAACTCAAGTGAATTTAGTGGTGTTAAAAATGATAGTGGTGTTTAACAGACTTTAGGATGGGCACTTGGATAAGCAGGGAATGAAGGGAGTGCCGCAGGATGGCTGGCTGCCTCGCCTACAGTCTGTCTGTCCTTTTCAAACTCTTTTTGTTATTTTTGGTAAGTTTTAAAAGTTTGTGTAAATGTTCAGTGGTTTGTTTTAAGTGGTGGGGGGGTCAGGGGGAAACTGTTTTCCAATCTCTGACCTTGCCGGAGATGCGATTGTTTTGCGGATCGTATCTCCGGTCGCTCTGCGGCCTAACATCGTGGAGCTGGCGGCCTTGCCTGGGACTGACCTTGAGTCCCCGCGGGGGCGTGGACTTATCATCAGAGACTGCGATCCCTTGCCTGGGATCGACACTCCAACCGCGGCCTGCGGACTTTAACATCGATGAGCTCTCAGTCCCGGGTTGAGACCGACGTCGGGAAGCTCCAAAAGCTGCACGATGTTCGACTAGCCCCGACCTGGGGTAGATCGCCCGGCGTGGGGGGGCTGAGATCCCCCCCCCCCCCCCCGATGCAGGAGCTTGATCGCCCCGACAAGGAAGGCCCACCGCCCACTACGGGAGTCACGATCGTCCTGTCAACGGAAGGTCAGAGGCCCCCGACTGCTGGAGGACAAAGAAGGGAGGAGATTGAACTGTTTTTCGCCTTCCATCACAGTGAGGAATATGGAGGAGTCACTGTGGGGGATGTTCATGTTAAAATGTATCTTGTGTGTCCTGTTGCTTTTTACTGTTATGACTGTGTGGCAAATGTATGATGCAAAACACACTTGGCTGATGAAGTATTATTGTGGTTGTGATTGTGTGATATGGATCATGTCCAGGCAGAGATGAGGTTAAATTGGCATCATATTCCACACAGGCATCGTGGGCCAAAGGGCTGTTGCTGTACTGTTGTTCGATGCTCCCAGACGTGCTGTGACTGTAATTGGATTGCAAACCAACCATAGGACGACAGCTGTTTACATCCCACAGTCAAGCCATTCAGCCCAGTCATCCTATCCCATCCCAGATCTCACACTTCCCGACTCTTGCATTCACTCCCCTCCCCAACACATTCCTGTATCCACCTATCACTAGTAAATAACTAGGAGCTGCAGATGCTGGTTTATCTAAAAAGACACCAAGTGCTTTGACCTGATGAAAAAAAAGTGCATGCTGCCTGACTAGAGTTGCCAACTGTCCCATATTAACCGGGATATCCCGTATATTGGGCTAAATTGGTTTGTCCCGTATTAGGCCCGGCCACTGTAGGCCCGGACAATAGACAATAGGTGCAGGAGGAGGCCATTCGGCCCTTCGAGCCAGCACCGCCATTCAATGTGATCATTCTCAATCAGTACCCCGTTCCTGCCTTCTCCCCATATCCCCTGACTCCACTATCCTTAAGAGCTCTATCTAGCTCTCTCTTGAATGCATTCAGAGAATTGGCCTCCACTGCCTTCTGAGACAGAGATTTCCACAGATTCACAACTCTCTGACTGAAAAAGTTTTTCCTCATCTCAGTTCTAAATGGCCTACCCCTTATTCTTAAACTGTGACCCCTTGTTCTGGACTCCTCCAACATTGGGACCATGTTTCCTGCCTCTAACGTGTCCAACCCCCTAATAATCTTATACGTTTCCATAAGATCTCCTCTCATCCTTCTAAATTCCAGTGTATACAAGCCTAGTCGCTCCAGTCTTTCAACATATGATAGTCCCGCCATTCCGGGAATTAACCTAGTAAACCTACGCTGCACGCCCTCAATAGCAAGTATATCCTTCCTCAAATTTGGAGACCAAAACTGCACACAGTACTCCAGGTACAGTCTCACTAGGGCCCTGTACAACTGCAGAAGGACCTCTTTGCTCCTATACTCAACTCCTCTTGTTATGAAGGCAACATTCCATTGGCTTTCTTCACTGCTTGCTGCACCTGCATGCTTCCATTCAGTGACTGATGCACTAGGACACCCAGATCTCATTGTACGTCCCCTGTTCCTAACTTGACACCATTCAGATAATGTTCGGCCTTCCTATTCTTACCACCAAAGTGGATAACCTCACACTTATCCACATTAAACTGCATCTGCCATGCATCCGCCCACTCACACAACCTGTCTAAGTCACCCTGCAACCTCATAGCATCTTCCTCACAGTTCACACTACCACCTAGCTTTGTATCATCTGCAAATTTGCTAATGGTACTTTTAATCCCTTCATCCAAGTCCTGACCCAGATCTGTCAAAGACCGTGTGGTGGCTGTCTGTCTGTGCACCAGTCTCCCCACATTAAACAAAGTCACGTACAGGCGTCCGACCTTATGGAGAGGACAGTCACACTCGCTTCCAGTGACACAATGACTAAATTAATAACTCCAATGCCAGTTATGCAAATAAAAGGTATTCAGTTGAACGTGCTCACAATAGTGCACACAATTTACAATGATCATCACCTTCAGTTCCCATTCATTGTGTGCACACGACTTGCTGCACAGGGGCATCTGCTTCTGAGAGCTTTATTGTTAAAACATTGAGGTGCTTGCAGCCCTGATTCTGATTCAGGGCCATGTCTACAGGCAATTATTCCCACCACTTGCCAGGTTACAAGGATCAACTGGCCCAATATCTGGGACTGCATGCATGCTATGTTCAGCTTTGGTCACTTTGCTCTAGGAAAGACACCATCAACCTGCAAAAGGTGCAGAGACGGTTTGAGCATGTTGGAAGCCTTTCACAAGAATCAGGGCATGGTATGGAACACCTCATTTTGGGCACAGACGCAGCCGAGAAATTGGGAGTGGGAGATGGGTCTTGGCCCGAAACGTCACCAATTCCTTTCCTCCAGAGATGCTGTGCAACCCGCTGAGTTACTCCACCATTTTGTGTCTACTTACACAGATGTTGCCAGGGCTCGAGGGCCTGAGCCATTGGGAGAGGTTGGGCAGGCTAGGACTTTATATGTTGGTGCACAGGAGGCTGAGGGATGATCTGATAGAGATGTATAAAAATCAGAGAGTGAATGCACAGAATCTTGACCACACCAGGACAAACAAGAACCAGAGGACATGGGTTTAAGGTGAGGGGGGTAAAAGATTTAATAGGAACCTGAGGGGCAACTTTTTCAGAGGGTGGTGGGTGTGCGGAACGAGCTGCCAGACGATGTATTTGGGACAGCTAACAACATTTGAAAGACACTTGGACAGGTGTGTAGATAGGAACGTTGAGAGGTATAGGGGCCAAATGCAAACAAATGTGAATGGCATGGTGCTTCTTGGTGAGAATGGACTGGTTGTGGTGAAGGGCTTGTTTCCGTTCAGCTTAGATCGATTTCAGTTGCAGCCTCACAAGTTTATTCATCGTACGTACGGCTGCATGCTACATTTAAAACAGCAATGTGGGAGCAAAACAGCAGACAGGCATTAACGATCTGCGTCCCATTGGGTATAGGTTTATTATTGTCACGTGTACCCAGGTACAGAGAAAAGCTTTGTTTTGCATGCTATCCAATCCAATCAGATATACATAGATACAATCTGTTTAAACTTAAGTACAATAGGCAGAGCAAAGGGGAATATACAGAGTGCAGAATATAGTTCCACAAAGTCCAATGTCCGCAATGGGGTAGAGGTGAATTAGACAGTATCCCAGCTAATTGACATTTAAACCCTCTTCACTTCTCCTGCATCAACACCTACCGACTGGCATTTTAAAAGACAGGGAGAAAACAAACTGGATCAGCATGACAAACATTTTTAAGGAGACAGATACCTGAATTAGGCAACGTTTGGGAGAGTCCGTACCACAACTTGTGGCTGTGGAGAGGTGCAGTGGTGGAAGAGGTCATACAGATGTTCCTCGACTTATGCTGATGCAAAAGCGACACATTCAGCAGAGACCGTACTTCGAGTTTTGAATTTTGATCATTGCCCGGGCTAGCGATATGCGTTTTCGACTTGCGATGTTTTCGATTTACGATGGGTTCATCGGAACGTAACGCCATTGTAAGTCGAGGAGCACCTGTATTGTATTCGATGATCTCGAGGTGACAATGCAGAGGTGCAAAATACCAGAAGCTTAACGGACAGGACACCTTCCAATAACAGCCCTTCCTTTCTGCAGCCTCCTCAGCTACAGAGGGATTTGAGCCAAATGGGGCAGCACGGTGGTGCAGCTGGGAGAGCTGCTGCCTCACAGCGCCAGAGACCCAGTCTCGATTCTGACCTCTGGTGCTGTCTGTGTGGAGTTTGCACGTTGCCCCTGTGACAGTGTGGGTTTCCTCCCACATCCCAAAGACGTGTGGGTGTGTAGGTACGATGGAAACAGTCTGAACAGGTGACCGGCGTGGACGTGATGGGTTGTATAGCCTGCTTCCACGCTGCATTTCTAAACCTAAATGGGACTAGCTGACATGGGGCACCTTGGCCAGCATGGAGGAACTGGGCCGAAGGGCCTGTTTACAGGCTGTACAACTCTGGGTAAATTCACACAACGGGCTTGGATGATGACGCCTTCTCTTGATGACTAAAATATTACTTCTGAATCTTTAGTTAAATCCCACCTTCTTCAACAATTGGTCAAAGGAAGCCTGATCTTCGACAGAAAAAATAAGAATGAAATATTAAACATTTACACGCAATTTACAATCTTCTAAACAGGTTCCCTTTCAGATGTGTTAGGTGAAGTATTGCGGGCAGATGGTTTTGACTGACAAGATACACAAGAGCTGCCACAACGATGCTTCCCTTGCTCGGTGCCAGAACATCAAAGCTGCGTGAGGTCGAGTCTGCAGAGGGCAGGGGAGGAGTAGGAACCCAGGTACAGGTAGTCACCATGTTCACTTGCTTCACTGACCGCAGACACCACCACTCCGTGAGGATCGTGGAAGCTCCTTCTGACCGATCCATCCTCATTCAACTCCAGTACAAGCCCATACTTGGGAACAAACTTCATGGCCATCTCCTGACTGAACAGCTGAGGGGCAAAAAAAATAAAAGATTTGGTAACCCACTGAAAAAAATTGAAAACTAAACATCCTGGCTGGCGTCTCCTCTTACACAGAAGACTTTAATTAGACTAAATTAAATTGAAACATAGAAAATAGGTGCAGGAGGAGGCCATTCGACCCTTTGAGCCAGCACCGCCATTCATTGTGATCATGGCTGATCATCCACAATCAGTAACCCGTGCCTGCCTTCTCCCCATATCCCTTGATTCCACTAGTCACTAGAGCTCTATCTAACTCTCTCTTAAATCCATCCAGTGATTTGGCCTCCACTGCTTTCTGTGACAGAGAATTCCACAAATTTCTGGGTGAAAAAGTTCCTTCTCACCTCAGTTTTAAATGGCCTCCCCTTTATTCTAAGACTGTGGCCCCTGGTTCTGGACTCCCCCAACATTGGGAACATTTTTCCTGCATCTAGCTTGTCCAGTCCTTTTATAGTTTTATACGTCTCTATAAGATCCCCTCTTATCCTTCTAAACTCCAGTGAATATAAGCCTAGTCTTTTCAATCTTCCCTCATATGACAGTCCCGCCATCCCAGGGATCAATCTCGTGAACCTACAATTCATATATTGAATTGTATTGAATAAGTTTATTGGCCAAGTATGTACACATACAAGGAAGGTAGACACAAAATACTGCAGTAACTCAGCAGGTCAGGCAGCGTCTCAGGAGAGAAGGAATGGGTGACGTTTCGGATCGAGACTTCTTCAGACTGATTTTGTGTCCACCTTTGTTTTAAACCAGGATCTGCAGTTTTGTTCCGACACATACAAGGAATGTGCCTTGGTGTTCCGCTCGCAAGTAACAACACGACCATACAGTAAACAATTAAGAATAAAGCATACAACATGAAAACATTAAGAATACAACATTACAGTTTAAACATGCGAGTGACATAAAAAATCAGAGCAAAAGGAGACTACAGACTTTTGGTTAGGAAAAAAAACTGCAGATGCTGGTTTAAATCGAAGGTAGACACAAAATGCTGGAGTAACTCAGCGGGTCAGGCAGCATCTCGCGACATGCTGCCTGACCCGCTGAGTTACTCCAGCACTCTGTGAAACGTCACCTATCCATGTTCTCCACAGATGCTGCCTGACCCGCTGAGTTACTCCAGCACTCTGTGAAACGTCACCTATCCATGTTCTCCACAGATGCTGCCTGACCCGCTGAGTTACTCCAGCACTCTGTGAAACGTCACCTATCCATGTTCTCCACAGATGCTGCCTGACCCGCTGAGTTACTCCAGCACTCTGTGAAACGTCACCTATCCATGTTCTCCACAGATGCTGCCTGACCCGCTGAGTTACTCCAGCACTCTGTGTCTATTACAGACGTTTGGTTATTGAGTAGAGCTACTACTCGCGGAAAAAAAGTTGTTTATATGTCTGGCTGTGGCTGCTTTGACAGGCTGGAGTCGCCTTCCAGAGGGAAGTGCTTCAAAGACTTTGTGGCCAGGGTGAGAGGGGTTATAATTAATTTTAAATTAATAATAAATTAAACAGGTTTACTGACTTTAAATGTCCCAGGGTCATTCGCACTAAAATATGCCTTTCGGTCCAAATTTTTGAAAGGTCCACTAAGATGTCCTGGAACACAAAAACCCTTAAATATACGAAGCAACATGTGCACAACCCTCTTTTTATTACGGCCATTCTAACTAATTTTTCATTTGCCTTATAAATGAATCATACAGCACACAAACTGGCTGATCAGCCCAACATGCCCATACCAACCAAAATGCACCATCAATGCTGCTTGCCCACGGTTGGCCCATAACTCTCCAAACCATGAAAAGAAAGTGCTGGAGTAACTCAGCGGGTCAGGCAGCATCTGTGGAGAACATGGATAGGTGACGTTTCAGAGTGCTGGAGTAACTCAGCGGGTCAGGCAGCATCTGTGGAGAACACGGATAGGTGACGTTTCACAGAGTGCTGGAGTAACTCAGCGGGTCAGGCAGCATCTGTGGAGAACACGGATAGGTGACGTTTCAGATTGGACCCTTCTTCAGACTATCCATGTTCACCACAGATGCTGCCTGACCTGCCAAGTCACTCCAGCACTTCGTCATTTTCTGCAAAACATCATCTGCAGTCCCAGTTTCTCCCTCCAACCCTTTCCTGTTGTGGGCTGAAGGGCCTATTCCTGTGTTGTACTGTTATAGAGTCATAGAGTGCGAAAACAGGCCCTTCGGCCCAACTCGCCCACACCGGCCAACAATGTCCCAGCTACCCTAGTCCCACTTGCCTGCGCTTGGTCCATAACCCTCCAAACCTGTCCTATCCATGTACCTGTCCAACTGTTTCTTAAACGATGGGATAGTCCCAGCCTCAACTACCTCCTCTGGCAGCTTGTTCCATACACCCACCACCCTCCATGTGAAAAAAGTGCCCCTCGGATTCCTATTAAATCTTTTCCCCTTCACCTTGAACCTGTGTCCTCTTGTCCTCGATTCCCCTACTCTGAGTAAAAGACTCTGTGCATCTACCCGATCTATTCCTCTCATGATTTTGTACACCTCTAAGATCTCCCCTCATCCTCCTGTGCTCCATGGAATAGAGACCCAGCCTACTCAACCTCTCCCTGTAGCTCACACCCTCTAGTCCTGGCAACATCCTCGTAAATCTTTTCTGAACCCTTTCAAGCTGGACTATAATGTTCCATGTTCTATTCATGTACCTGTCCAAATGTCTTTGAAATGTTGTTATTAAATCAGTTTAGCCCAAAAAAAATCCTACCTTGAAGATCAAGTTCTTAAGCCAAGGGCGAGGAGCGAGGAAGTCCATCATTGAGAAGCCAGGATTCTGGCGTAGGGTTGCCATGCCAACCCAATAGCCCCCAGACCTACTTGGTCGGATATTATCCGGGAGACCAGGAAGATTGTCAAAGAACATATCGTGTCCACCTTTTCTCAGTCCAGAGATGTGATACCTGGAAAAGGTACAACATTTAACAGTAGACCACAGCACAAAACCAACATTGCTTTTCGATTTTTATTTTTATTTCTAGTTTTAGAGATACAGCATGGAAACAGGTCCTTCGGCCCACCGAGTCCGCGCCGGCCTGCGATCCTTGCACTCCAACCCCAGTCAACACACACTAGGGACAATTTACATTTTTACACTAAGCCAATTAACTTTGCAAACCTGTACGTCTTTGGAGTGTGGGAGGAAAGCGAAGATCTGGATCGACTGGGCTTAATTTCACTGGAATTTAGATGGATGAGAGGGGATCTTATAGAAACATATCAAGGGGTTGGAAAGGCTGTTCCATCCCCACTACGGGTGCTGTCTGTACGGAGTTTGCACATTCTCCCCGTGACCTGCGTGGGTTTCCCCCGAGATCTTCGATTTCCTCACACACTCCAAAGACGTGCAGGTTTGTAGGTTAATTGGCTTGGTAAATGCAAAAATTGTCCCTAGTGGGTGTAGGATAGTGTTAATGTGCGGGGATCGCTGGTCGGCGCGGACCCGGTGGGCCGAAGGGCCTGTTTCCGCAATGTATCTCTAAACTAAACTAAGTATGCTGAGAAGTATTTAGTTTAAAGATACAGTACCGAAACAGGCCCTTCGGCCCACTGGGTCCGCGCCGACCAGTGATCCCCGCACACTAACACTATCCCACACCTGCATACGAGGGACAATTTTACAATCTTTACTGAAGCTGTTTTTAAGTCTGGACACCTGGGCATTCAACCTCTTGCACCTGTTCTCAGATGGTGGAAGAGAAACAAATGGGAATGAGGATGCAGGCGGGAAGAGTGTGGATGGGGAAAGAAATCGCACACTGGTGATAGAACGTAGCATGACAGGCACTGGTCTCTCATTATGATCCAGTAACCTGACCTTGCACACCATTCACCTCGAACGTTACTGTCCACCTTAGTCCTCCACAACTAACGTGATCTTTTTGTTCCCACCTTCTGATTCTGGCCAGGGTGGTCTCAGTGACGAGTACATAATCCTCGGCTGGGGAGAGCTGCACTCCGTTTGCAAACCTCAGGTCATCCATCAGAACCTCCACTTGTTTAGTTACGGTGTCATATTCCAGCAATCTGCAAGGACAGGGGGCCATTAGACACAGCAGTGCGGCCAATGAGAACACAGCAACAATTGGAAAGGCTACAGTATTTTATTACTATTTTTAGTATGCATGTTTAGTTTAGTTTTAGATAAGAGATGCAGCATGGAAACAGGCTCTTTCAGCTCACGCCGTCCAGCGATCCCCGCAAACTGTGGCCGCTGGTTCTGGACTCACCCAACATTGGGAACATTTTTTCTGTATCTAGCTTGTCCAGTCCTATTATAATTTTATACGTCTCTATAATATCCCCCCTTATCCTTCTAAACTTCAGTGAATACAAGCCCAGTCTTTCCAATCTTTCCTCATATGACAGTCCCGCCATCCCAGGGATTAACCTCGACAACCTACGCTGCACTGCCTCAATAGCAAGGATGTCCTTCCTCAAATTAGGAGAGCAAAACTGCACACAATACTCCTGATGTGGTCTTACCAGGGCCCTGTACAATTGCAGAAGGACCTCTTTACTCCTGTACTCAAATCCACTCGTTATGAAGGCCAACATGCCATTTGCTTTCTTCAATGCCTGCTGTACCTGCACGCTTACTTTCAGTGACTGGTGTACACTTCCTCTTTACCTAATCTGACACCACTGAGATAATAATCTGCCTCCATGTTTTTGCTGCCAAAGTGGATAACCTCACATAATCCATATCCTTCCACTTCATACATAACCATGTACCTATCCAAACGTCTCTTAAACATCACTATTGTAACTGCCTCCAACATTAACCCAGGCACCCACCACCCTTTGTGAAGAACACATATCTCCTTTAAACGTTGCCAATGTCACCGTAAACCTCTGCCCTCTAGTTCTTTATTCCCTGCTTTGCGAAAAAGACACTACATTTAACATGTGTAGGAAAAAAACTGCAGATGCTGGTTTAAATCGAAGGTAGACACAAAAAGCTGGAGTAACTCAGCAGGACAGGCAGCATCTCGGGAGAGAAGGAATGGGTGACGTTTCAGCTTGAAGCCCTTCTTCAGACTTCTTCAGTCTGAAGAAGGGTCTCGACCCAAAACGTCACCTATTCCTTCTCTCCAGAGATGCTGCCTGACCCGCTGAGTTATTCCAGCATTGTGTGTCCACCTGCATTTAACATGCCGTTTAAATGTTGTTTAGTGCCTGCCTAGGCCACTTGCTCCGGCAGCTCATTCCATGTACCATATTCCATGTGAAAACGTTGTCCCTCAGGTTCCATTAAATCTTTGCCCTCTCGTCACGTGTGGCGGCACCTAACGGCTGCGGCTCGCTGGCAGTCTGTTTGTCTTTTTTCCTTTTTTTTTGTTTGTGTGTTGGTGTTGGGATGGTTTTTGTTTTTGGCTGTGTATGTGTGGTGGGGTGGGGTGGAAACCTTTCTTTTTATAGGTCTCTTCCTCGGGGCGCGGCTCGGCCGCAGGGCCTTCCATCGCCCGGCGCGGCCGCTGAACTTAACATCGCCGGCACGGCTCGACCGCGGGGCCTTCCATCGCCCGGTACGGCCACGGGACGTTTCAGCGCTCGGTGCGGCTCGGCCGCGGGGCCTTCCATCGCCAGGTACGGCCGCGGGGCCTTCCATCGCCCGGTACGGCCGCGGGACGTTTCAGCGCTCGGTGCGGCTCGGCCGCGGGGCCTTCCATCGCCCGGTACGGCCGCGGGACGTTTCAGCGCTCGGTGCGGCTCGGCCGCGGGGCCTTCCATCGCCAGGTACGGCTGCGGGGCCTTCCATTGCCCGGCGCGGCCGCGGAGCCTTCCATCGCCCGGCACGGCCGCGGAACGGTTTAACGCCCGGCGCGGCCGCGGGGCCTTCCATCGCTCGGTGCGGCTCGGCCGCGGGGCCTTGCATCGCCCGGCTCGGCCGCTGGACTTAACATCGCTGGCGCGGCTCGGCCGCGGGACATAGCAGCGCCCGGTGCGGCTCGGCCGCGGGGCCTTCCATCCCCTTGCGGGGGGCTGTGCGTGTCGGTCGCCTCGGTAGGGGTAGAGCTGCCTGTCCGTGGGCGTGGGGGGAAGAGAGGGGAAGTTTTGTTGCCTTCCATCACAGTGAGGGGGTGTTTGGAGTCACTGTGATGGATGTTTGTGTTGGGGTCGTGTGTCTTGTGTTTTTTTCTTTTTTGTTGTGTTCTGTAACTGCTGGAAATGTAATTTAGTTCGGTATCTCGGTACCGAATGACAATAAAGTTCTGTATTGTATTGTATCTTAAACAAATGTCCTCTGGTTCTGGATTTCCCTAACCTGGATAAAAGACACTGTGCGTTTATCTCAACACCTACCTGTTTCCCTCATGATAGAAGATAGAACAGCACAGGAACAGGCCCTTCGGCCCACAATGTTTGTGCTGAACATAATGCCAAGTTAAACTGGTCTCATCTGCCTGTACATGATCCATATCCCTCTATTCCCTGCACTACCATGTGCCGATCTAAAAGCCTCTTAAATGTCACGATGGTATCATCTTCCACACCATCCCTGGCAATGCTTCCAGGCCCCCACTGCTCTGTGTAAAAAAACTTGCCCCACACATCTCCATTAAACTTTCCCTCTCTCTTTCCCTCTGTAAAGGTAAGAAGACACTAATGGGAGTTATCTACAGGCCCCCAAACAGGAGCCTGGATATAGGGTGTAAGTTGCAGCAGGAGTTAAAACTGGCATGTAACAAAGGAAATGCCACTATAGATATGGGGGATTTCAATATGCAGGTAGACTGGGAAAATCAGGTTGGTTCGGGACCCCAGGAAAGTGAGTTTGTAGAGTGCCTCCGAGATGGATTCTTAGAGCAGCTTGCACTCGAGCCTACCAGAGAAAAGGCAATTCTGGATTTAGTGTTGTCCAATGAAACAGATTTGATAAAGAGAACTCGAGGTAAAGGAGGTAGTGATCATAAATATGATTAGTTTTAATCTGCAATTTGAGAGGGAGAAGGTTAAACCAGGAATGTCAGTGTTGCAGTTGAACAAAGGGGACTATAAGAGAGGAGCTGGCCAAGGTAGACTGGAAAGGGATCCTAGCAGGAATGACGGTGGAACAGCAATGGCAGGAATTTCTGGGCATAATCCGGAAGATGCAGGATCATTTCATTCCTAAGAGGAAGAAAGATTCTCAGGGGAGTAGGAGGCAACCGTGGCTGACAAGGGAAGTTAGGGATGGAATAAAACTGAAAGAAAAGATGTATAACACAGCAAAGAGCAGCGGGAAGCCAGAGGATTGGGAAACTTTCACATGACAACAGAAGATAACAAAACGGGCAATACGGGCTGAAAAGATGAAGTACGAGGGGAAGCTGGCCAAGAATATAAAGAAGGACAGTAAAAGCTTCGTTAGATATGTTAAGAAAAAAAGATTAGTAAAAGCAAATGTGGGTCCCTTGAAGGCAGATACGGGTGAAATTATTATGGGTAACAAGGAAATGGCAGAAGAGTTGAACAGGTACTTTGGATCTGTCTTCACTAAGGAAGACACAAAGAATCTCCCAGATGTACTAGAGGACAGAGGATCTAGGGGGGTAGAGGAACTGAAAGAAATTTGCATTAGGCGAGAAATAGTATTGGGTAAACTGATGGGACTGAAGGTTGATAAATCCCCAGGGCCCGATGGTCTGCATCCCAGGGTACTCAAGGAGGTGGCTCTAGAAATAGTGGACGCATTGGTGATCATTGTCCAATGTTCAATAGATTCAGGATCAGTTCCTGTGGATTGGAGGATAGCTAATGTTATCTCACTTTTCAAGAAAGGAGCGAGAGAGAAAACAGGGAATTACAGACCAGTTAGCCTGACATCGGTGGTGGGGAAGATGCTGGAGTCAATTATTAAAGAGGTAATAACGGTGCATTTGGATAGCAGTAAAAGGATAAGTCCAAGTCAGCATGGATTTATGAAGGGGAAATCATGCTTGACTAATCTTCTGGAATTTTTTGAGGATGTGACCAGTAAAATGGATGAAGGGGAGCCAGTGGATGTTGTGTATCTAGACTTTCAGAAAGCCTTTGATAAGGTCCCAGGAGATTGGTGAGCAAAATTAGAGCACATGGTATTGGGGACAGGGTGTTGACATGGATAGAAAATTGGTTGGCAGACAGGAACCAAAGAGTAGGAATAAACGGGTCCTTTTCAGAATGGCAGGCAGTGGCGAGTGGAGTACCGCAAGGCTCGGTGTTGGGGCCGCAACTATTTACCATATATATTAATGATATGGATGAAGGAATTAGAAGTAACACTAGCAAGTTTGCAGATGACACAAAGCTGAGTGGCAGTGTGAACTGCGAAGAGGATGTTAGGAGGTTGCAGGGTGACTTGGACAGGTTGAGTGAGTGGGCAGATGCATGGCAGATGCAGTATTATGTAGATAAATGTGAGGTTATCCACTTTAGTGGCAAAAACAAGAAGGCAGATTATTATGTCAATGGTGTCTGATTAGGTAAAGGGGAAGTGCAACGAGACCTGGGTGTCCTTGTATACCAGTCACTGAAAGTAAGCGTGCAGGTACAGCAGGCAGTGAAGAAAGCAAATGGCATGTTGGCCTTCATAACGAGAGGATTTGAGTACAGGGGCAAAGTCCTTCTGCTGTTGTATAGGGCCCTGGTGAGACAACATCTGGAGTGTTGTGTGCAGTTTTGGGCTCCTAATTTGAGGAAGGACATCCTTGCTATTGAGGCAGTGCAATGTAGGTTCACGAGATTGATCCCTGGGATGGCGGGACTGTCATATGAGGAAAGATTGGGAAGATTGGGCTTGTATTCACTGCAATTTAGAAGGATGAGAAGGGAACATAGAAACGTGTAAAATTATAAAAGGACTGGACAAGCTAGATGCAGGTAAAATGTTCCCAATGTTGGGGGAGTCCAGAACCAGGGGCCACAGGTTAAGAATAAAAGGGAGGCCATTTAAAATTGAGGTGAGAAGAAATGTTTTCACCCAGAGAGGTGTGAATTTGTGGAATTCTCTGCCACAGAGGGCAGTGGATGCCAATTCACTGGATGGATTTAAAAAAGAGTTAGATAGAGCTCTAGGGGCTAGTGAAATCAAGGGATAAGGGGAGAAGGCAGGCACGGGTTACTGATTGTGGATGATCAGCCATGATCACAATGAATGGTGCTGGCTCCAAGGGCCAAATGGCCTCCTCCTGCACCAATTTTCTATGGTTCTATCTGAGGGAGTAAAGTAGCTTTGAAAGCAATACAAGTGTGACGGAGCCACCAAGGCCTGGCCCACGCTGACAGCACTCACCGCCCATCCGCTGTGCCCTCTATTACCAGGTACTTGTGGTCCCGTCTCTGCCACTTGCTGCTGGAGTCCGTGAAGTAGATCTTTCTGCCGTTCTGCGTGATGCTGAGGTCATTCACAAATGCCATCCTTTTCCCCTGGATAACCTTCTGGGCAGAGACCAACATCTTCACTTCACCTGCAATCATTTACCAGACAACAGCGAGACTTTTAGTTTAGTTTAGAGATACAGCGCGGAAACAGGCCCTTTCAGCCGAACCGGGTCCGCGCCGCCCAGCGATCCCCGCACACTAACACTATCCTACACACCCGAGGGACAATTTTTACCAAGCCAATTAACCTACAAACCTGTATGTCTTTGGAGTGTGGGAGGAAACCGGAAATCTCGGAGAAAACCCACGCAGGTCACGGGGAGAACGTACAAACTCCGTACAGACAGCACCCGTAGTGGGGATGGAACCCGGGTCTCCGGCGCTGCATTCGCTGTAAGGCAGCAACTCTAAAGCTGCACCACCGTGACAGCCCACTTGTTACTAACTTGGGTGCACACACTGCCAGCATTAAGTCAAAGCTTTTTAAGAAAAAAAAGCTTGCAACACACCAGACCCTCTCCACCTAAACATAGTCAAATTATAACAAACTAGAGTCCATTTAATACATTAACAGAGAAACTATAGAAAATAGTTACAAAGTACTGGAGTGGGTGAGGCAGCATCTCTGGTTAAAATGGATAGGTGACATCTCAGCTCGAGATCCTTCTTCACACTCAAGGTGCCGTTCCGTGCTTTTACATCTTTCACTATAGAAAATAGTTGGGAGCCTTGCCTCAGGTTCCTTCGAGTTAATAAATGGTTGAGAGCTTCTCGCTCCTTGGTGTTGCTATTACAAGCTGTTAGTCATGGAGCAACCACATTGATGAGACATCCAAGAAGGGCGGTCACGGTGGCGCAGCGGTAGAGTTGCTGCCTTACAGCGAATGCAGCGCCGGAGACCCGGGTTCCATCCCCACTACGGGTGCTGTCTGTACGGAGTTTGTACGTTCTCCCCGTGACCTGCGTGGGTTTTCGCCGAGATCTTCGGTTTCCTCCCACACTCCAAAGACGTGCAGGAATGCAGGTTAATTGGCTTGGTAAATGTAAAAATTGTCCCTAGTGTTAATGTGCGGGGATCGCTGGTCGGCGCGGACCCGGTGGGCCGAAAGGGCCTGTTTCCACGCTGTATCTCTAACACTAAAAAACATCCGCATACACCACAATGATTACACCCACGCTATCATTAAAAACCAGTGCGCATAAACGACAAGGTTTTTATGTTGAATTATATTAACGGGTATTAAAAGAGTCTACCTGTGACTGGATTAACTTCAAACAGCCCATAGTAAGCATCAGCCACAAACAGAGTGCCGTTGGGGCCCACCCGCATGCCCAATGGCCTGCCACAGGTTGGTTCATCTTCTCTTGTTCCTGGGGGAGAGAGGAAGAGGTGGCAACATCAGAGAAAGGCCGGCAATCAGTCAGACGCCAGTGGAGGCACGAGGGAGCGAGAGACATCAGTCTTTCATTTACCGTCGGGAAAAAGATGTCATTCAATAACCATCCCAACTTCTAAGAGGTGGCATGTACATAGTTATTTAAAACATGTATATTTTCAAAGAGAAAAATGAAAATAATTGGGACAGCACGATGCAGCTCTTTCAGTTGTTGGTGAGATGACTTGTACAGCTGCATCATGATGTCCCAACTTCATAGGTGGTGCAGCGGTAGAGTTGCTGCCTTACAGTGAATGCAGCGCCGGAGACCCGGGTTCCATCCCCACTACGGGTGCTGTCTGTACGGAGTTTGTACGTTCTCCCCGTGACCTGCGTAGGTTAATTGGCTTGGTAAATGTAAAGATTGTCCCCAGTTGGTGTAGGATAGTATTAATGTGCGGGGATCGCTGGTCGTCGCGGACCTGGTGGGCCAAAAAGGGCCTGTTTCTGTGCTGTATCTCTAAATAAACTAAAGCAAGTGTAAGTACCAGGGATGTCATTGAGTTGGAAAGTGTGCAGAAGAGATTCACCAGGATGTTACCTGCGCTTGAGTTACGGGGAGAGGTTGGAGAGGCTGGGACATTTTTCTTTAGTGCGTGGGAGGCCAAGAAATGACCTTAGTGAGTGATGACATTATTGAGGTGTACAAGATCATGAGGGGCATGGATAGTGAACGCTCACAGTGTTTCCCCCAGGGTTGAGGATTCTAAAACGAGAGGGCATGGGCATAAGGACGAGGGGAGATATTTAAGGGGGGGAACTTTTTTACTGAGAGAGTAGACCATATCTGGAATGAACTGCCAGACGAATCTATAGAAGCTGATACAATTGTGATGTTTAAAAGATATTTGGATGGGCATGGGTATAGAAACAAGGAAAATAGGTGCAGGAGGAGGCCATTCGGCCCATCGAGCCAGCACCGCCATTCATTGTGATCATGGCTGATCATCCACAATCAGTAACCCGTGCCTGCCTTCTCCCCATATCCCTTGATTCCACTAGCCCCTAGAGCTCTATCTAACTCTCTTTTAACTTCATCCAGTGAATTGGCCTCCACTGCCTTCTGTGGCAGAGAATTCCACAAATTCACAACTCTCTGGATGAAAAAGTAACTTCTCACCTCAGTTTTAAATGGCCTCCCCATTATTCTTAGACTGTGGCCCCTGGTTCTGGACTCCCCCAACATTGGGAACATTTTTCCTGCATCTAGGTTGAGGATTCTAAAACTAGAGGGCCTGGGCATAAGGCGGGGGCGGGGAGATATTTAATGGGGAAACTTTGTTTCCTGAGATAGTAGTCCGTATCTGGAATGGACTGCCAGACGAAGCTATAGAAGCTGCTACAATTATGATGTTTAAAAGACATTTGGATGGGCTTGGATAGGAAGAATAGGAAATTGTGCTAAATGCAGACAAATGGGACTAGCTTTATATGCCAACCTGGTCAGCATGGACAAGGTAGGCCGAATGGCCTGTTTCCGTGCTGTACAGCTCAATGGCTCTCTTGAAATTTGTTAAACATTATGCTAAAAATCATGATACTGCAGAAATATTTATCTACAGTTCAGTACACAAACCATGCCTACGTGATGTCAAGAAGGGCTTACCACAAGGCAATTTACCGATCCTTGCTACGCTGTGAATGTTTCCATCACTGATTTTCACAATCTGGCCATCAGCTGTTCCAGTGAATATCACATCTACAGAGACAAGAATTTAGTTCCTTTAACAACTTCCCTGAGGGAAGATCAAATATAAATTTTATTTATCATCATACCATCATATATATACAGCCGGAAACAGGCCTTTTCGGCCCACCAAGTCCGTGCCGCCCAGCGATCCCCGCACACTAACACTATCCTACACCCACTAGGGACAATTTTTACATTTACCCAGCCAATTAACCTACATACCTGTACGTCTTTGGAGTGTGGGAGGAAACCGAAGATCTCGGAGAAAACCCACGCAGGTCACGGGGAGAACGTACAAACTCCTTACAGTGCAGCACCCGTAGTCAGGATCGAACCTGAGTCTCCGGCGCTGCATTCGCTGTAAAGCAGCAACTCTACCGCTGCGCTACCGTGCCGCCCTATTTAGAAACTGAAAAGATGGTGTGTGTATATATGTATGTATATATATATATATATATATATATACATATATATATCCACAAAATGCTGGAGTAATTCAGCGGGTCAGGCAGCATCTCAGGAGAGAAGGAATGGACGACGTTTCGGGTCGAGACCCTTCTTCAGACTGACCCGAAACGTCGCCCATTCCTTCTCTCCTGAGATGCTGCCTGACCTGCTGAGTTACTTCAGCATTTTGTGAATAAATACCTTTGATTCGTACCAGCATCTGCAGTTATTTTCTTACACTATATATATATATATCTATATACTAAAACTCTCGTTTGTTTGTTTCTGAATTACAGCCAAAACAATACATGATAGGGCGACAATGTTAGGCCCACCTTACTCATCGTCGTCCCTTTGCTGCTAATGGAAGAAGTTTCTTTGAAATCGGAGTTATATTTTTAAAGCTATTCACATTTTAAAGTTTAAATCTATCTTCTAGGGAGAGGGGGGATGGAGGAAAAGGGAGGTTGAGGGGAATGGAGTTGGGGGGAGGGGACGGGGAGAGGGAGTGGAGAGAATGGGGGAGGAGGGAGGGAGAGCGGGAGGGAGGGAGAGGGGGAGGGAGGGAGAGGGGGAGGGAGGGAGAGGGGGAGGGAGGGAGAGGGGGATGCACCAATGCAGGAGAGGTTTGGGCCCAACAGGTCCACTTGGTCTAATATATATATTAGATCATACATACACACACACATATATATATATATATACACACACACATATACACAAGAACTATACAGATGCTCCTTGCGATATTTTCGATTTACGATGGGTTTATAAGAACGTAACCCCATTGTAAGTCGAGAAGCATCTGTATCTTCCCCATTGCTCTACCTATTGTACTTGAGTTTGAACTATTGCATTTATGTATAGTATTCACTGATCTGTTTGGATATCGTGCAAAACAAAGCTCTTCACTGTACCTCGATACACGAGACAATAAACTAAACACAAACTTAAAATCCTAGAAGTCCTGAAGTTATTTTCAAGTATTTGTACTTATTAAGTATTTATAATATAAACTCTTATGGTTACCTAGTAATATGGTTATTAATTTATTGTATTGCTGGTTATACGAAATTATACCTAACTGTATTATTTCGTTAATAGGTCTGTAAAACTGCAGCGTGAGAATTTCATTGTTCCATTGCTGCTACATAAGACAATTAAACACTCTTCACTATTTGTTTGAGATTACAATGACAAACCTAAACTCTCACTCCCCCACCCAACCTGGACTGCAGCCATTTCTCCTCTCTCCCACCCACCTATATTTTGGCTACATAATTCACACCTAGGAACACAGAAAATAGGTGCAGGAGGCCATTCGGTCCAGCACCGCCATTCATTGTGATCATGGCTGATCATCCACAGTCAGTAACCCGTGCCTGCCTTCTCCCCACATCCCTTGATTCCACTAGCCCCTAGAGCTCTATCTAACTCTCTTTTAAATTCATCCAGTGAATTGGCCTCCATTGTCAAGTCAAGTCAAGTCAAATTTATTTGTCACATACACATACTCGATGTGCAGTGAAATGAAAGTGGCAATGCCTGCGGGTTGTGCACAAAAATAATTACAGTTACAATAAATAAAGTTAATAAGTTACTAAACATAGCACCAAAAGTGTCGACAAAAATTTAGTCTCTGGGGTTATCAAAGTTGACAGTCCTGATGGCCTGTGGGAAGAAGCTCCGTCTCATCCTCTCCGTTTTCACAGCGTGACAGCGGAGGCGTTTGCCTGACCGTAGCATCTGGAACAGTCCGTTACTGGGGTGGCAGGGGTCCCTCATGATCTTGCTTGCTCTGGATCTGCACCTCCTGATGTATAGGTCCTGCAGGGGGACGAGTGTAGTTCCCATGGTGCGTTCTGCCGAACGCACTACTCTCTGCAGGGCCATCCTGTCCTGGGCAGAGCTGTTCCCAAACCAGACTGTAATGTTGCCAAACCAGACTGTAACCAGACTGTGGCAGAGAGTTCCACAAATTCACAACTCTCTGGGTGAAAACGTTTTTTCACACCTCAGTTTTAAATGGCCTCCCCATTATTCTTAGACTGTGGCCCCTGGTTCTGGACTCCCCCAACATTGGGAACATTTTCCCCACATCTAGCTTGCCCAGTCCTTTTATAATTTTATATTTTACCTCTTCTATCCTTATCTTACACCTTCTGCCTTTTCGTCCCTCGCCTTTGTCTATCCAAACCCACCCTTCACCTATGACCTGCCGCACTTTCCCCAGCGCTTCCTCTCTTCCAGCTTTCTCCCGTCTCACTACACAGTCTGAAGAAGGGGCCTGACTCCAAACGGTGCCGATCCACGTTCTCCAGGGATGATGCCCGACCTGCTGAGGTACTCCAGCGCAGTGTCTTTTTTTAAAAACTTGCATGAATTTCCTTCTTAAGAATAGGGTTGCCAACTGTCCCGTATTAGCCGGGCTCATCTCGTATTTTGGGCTAAATTGGTTTGCCCCATACAGGAGCCGGACAGCGTAGGCCCGGAAACTGTAGGCCCGCGGGCCACTGTAGGTCGGAACAGTGTACGCCCGGAACTGTAGGCCCGGACACTGTAGGCCCGGGGGCCACTGTAGGCCCAGACACTGTAGGCCCGCGGGCCACTGTAGGTCGGGACAGTGTACGCCCGGAACTGTAGGCCCGGGGCCGCTGTAGGCCCGGACAGTGAAGGCTAACGGAGTGTGTTCGGGGAGCGGGACCGAGTGTGTTCGCCTAACGGAGGTTGCATAGCAACCTGCCTCCCGGCCTGGACGGCTGCCATTGGTGGAGCTGGAGCACGTGGCCGCTGGCTGGGTGATGTCACGTGGGGTAGTGACGTCACCTTGTTCCTTATTTGGGAATTAGATAGTTGGCAACCCTACTCAAGAGTCACATTTAATATAGAATAATCAAGACGCATCCATACCTCCAAGGTGTGCAATAGATTCAGGTCCAGAAAGCTGTCCTTCCAACAAGCATTCAGCCTGCCTTAACTTATCATTTGCTTCCAAAGGACCAACAAGCAGGGGAGGATCCTTATAACTGGAGGTGAGAGGGGGAATGGAAATAAAAACAAAGATCACCAGTCTGAAGGCAGCAGACACAAGAAACTGCAGATGCTGGTTTATAACAAAGATAGACACAAAGTGCTGGAGTAACTCAGCGGGTCAGGCAGCATCTCTGGAGAACACGGATAGGTGACGTTTCATAGAGTGCTGGAGTAACTCAGCAGGTCAGGCAGCATCTGTGTAGAACACGGATAGCTGACGTTTCACAGAGTGCTGGAGTAACAGCGGGTCAGGCAGCATCTATGGACAGCATGGATAGGTGACGTGTCAGGTCAGGATCCTTCTTCAGACTGGCAAGCTCTTGTTCATCCTTCAATGTTAATCTTCTTAGACTGTTAATCCTCTTTACTGCAAATATTTGCATATTGTAATCATTGAACATGGTAACCTTTTTATTTATATCATCACCATAGTTCATTTTTATGCGATCTACCCTATATACAATTTTTGTGCTGATTTCAGATCAGAGATCACTTCTGGAAGATGGGCTAGGATCCTTTACAAGTCTGGGAGGTGAAACAGCGAGGAGTGTAGGCCTGGGCAGACCACATTTGGAGTATTGTGTACAGTTTTGGTCTCCTAATTTGAGGAAGGACATCCTTGTAATTGAGGCAGTGCAGCGTAGGTTCACGAGATTGATCCCTGGGATGGCGGGACTATCATCTGAGGAAAGACTATCAAGTCAAGTCAAGTCAATTTTATTTGTATAGCACATTTAAAAACAACCCACGTTGACCAAAGTGCTGTACATCTGATTAGGTACTAAGGAAAAAAAATGAAACATACAGTAGCACGCAAACAGTTCACAGCGCCTCCTCAATGAGCCTCAAACGCTAGGGAGTAGAAATAGGTTTTGAGCCTGGACTTAAAGGAGTCGATGGAGGGGGCAGTTCTGATGGGGAGAGGGATGCTGTCCCACAGTCTAGGAGCTGCAACCGCAAAAGCGCGGTCACCCCTGAGCTTAAGCCTAGACCGCGGGATAGTGAGTAGCCCCAAGTCGGCCGACCTGAGGGACCTGGAGTTAGAGAGGGAGGTTAGAAGATTTTTGATGTAGGGGGGGGAATGTCCATTTAGGGCTTTATACGTGAATAGGAGGAGCTTGAAGTTGATTCTGTACCGTACAGGGAGCCAGTGGAGAGAGGCCAGAATCGGGGTGATGTGGTCCCTTTTACGGGTACCCGTCAGGAGTCTCGCTGCGGCGTTTTGGACCAGTTGCAGGCGGGACAGGGAAGATTGGCTGATCCCAGTGTATAGGGAGTTGCAGTAGTCTAGGCGGGAGGAAATGAAAGCGTGAATGAATTTTTCTGTGTCGTCGAATTGGAGGAAAGGTTTGATTTTAGCTATGGTTCGAAGTTTGAAGAAGCTGGCTTTTACCACAGCGTTGACTTGCTTATCAAATATTAATGCAGAGTCAAATATCATGCCGAGGTTTTTTGACATGCAGTTTGACTAGGCAGGATAGACTTCCAAGACTGCCTGTTATCGATTTGATGGAGTCGGGGGGGGCCGAATAGGATGACTTCAGACTTGCTCTCATTTAATTGGAGGAAGTTCTGTGCCATCCAACATTTTATGTCCTCAAGGCAGTGTAAGAGGCTGTTTAAATTTGACTGGTTGTTGGGTTTCAGGGGGAGGTAAAGCTGAGTGTCATCGGCATAGCAGTGGAAAGAAATGCCGTGCCTTTGAATGATTTGGCCAAGGGGGAGCATGTATAGAGAGAAGAGAATGGGGCCTAGGATGGAGCCTTGTGGAACTCCGCAGGAGAGGCTAGCTGGAGCAGAGGAATAACTGCCTGGGCTTGTATTCACTCGAGTTTCAAAGGATGAGAGGGGATTTTACAGAAACATATAAAATTGTAAAAGGACTGGACAACTAGATGCAGGAAAAATATACCCAATGTTGGGCGAGTCCAAAACCAGGGGCCACAGTCTTAGAATAAAGGGGAGGCCATTTAAAACTGAGGTGAGAAGGAACTTTTCCACCCAGAGAGTTGTGAATTTGTGGAATTCTCTGCCACAGAGGGCAGTGGAAGCCAAATCACTGAATGGATTTAAGAGAGTGTTAGATAGAGCTCTAGGGGCTAGTGGAATCAAGGGATATGGGGAGAAGCCAGGCACGGGTTACTGATTGTGGATGATCAGCCATGATCACAATGAATGGCGGTGCTGGCTTGAAGGGCCAAATGGCCTCCTCCTGCACCTATTTTCTATGTTTCTATATGGCCTCCCCATTATTCCTAGATTGGCTCCTGGTTCTGGACTCCCGCAACATTGGAAACATGTTTTCTGCATCTTGCTTGTCTGGTCCTTTTATAATTTTATACGTTTCTGTAAGATCTCCTCTCGTCCATCTAAATTCCAGTGAATACAAGCCCAGTCTATCCAATCTTTCCTCATATAACGGTCCTGCCATCCCGGGGATTAACCTCGTGAACCTATTGAGGCTGCACTGCCTCAATAGCAAGGATGTCCTTCCTCAAATTAGGAGACCAAAACTGCACACAATACTCCAGATGTGGCTTCACCAGGGCCCTATACAACTGCAGAAGAACCTCTTTACTCCTATACTGAAATCCTCTCGTTATGAAGGCCAACATGGCATTAGCTTTCTTCACTGCCTGCTGTACCTGCACGCCAACCTTCAGTGACTGGTGTACAAGGACACCCAGGTCTCGCTGCACTTCTCCCTTACCTAACCTGACACCATTGAGATAATAAATTGCCTCCTTGTTTTTGCCGCCAAAGTGGATAACCTCACATTTATCCATATTATTATACTGCATCTGCCAACTCACTCAACCAGTCCAGGTCACCCTGCAACCTCCTAACATCCTCTTCGCATTTCACACAGCCACCCAGCTTTGTGTAATCCGCAAACTTGCTAGTGTTACTTCTAATTCCTTCATCCAAATCATTCATATATATTGTAAACAGTTGCGGCCCCAACACCGAGCCTTGCGGCACTCCACTCGCCACTGCCTGCCATTCTGAAAAGTCCCGTTTACTCCTACTCTTTGCTTCCTGTCTGCCAACCAATTCTATGTCAACACCCTACCCCCAATACCATGTGCTCTAATTTTGCTCACCAATCTCCCGTGTGGGACGTTATCAAAGGCTTTCTGAAAGTCTCGATACACTACATCCACTGGCTCCCCTTCATCCATTTTACCTGTCGCATCCTCAAAACATTCCATAGAAACATAGAAAATAGGTGCAGGAGTAGGCTATTCGGCCCTTCGAGCCTGCACCGCCATTCAATATGATCATGGCTGATCATCCAGCTCAGTAACCTGTACCTGCCTTCTCTCCATACCCCCTGATCCCTTTAGCCACAAGGGCCACATCTAACTCCCTCTTAAATAGAGCCAATGAACTGGTATCAACTACCTTCTGTGGCAGAGAATTCCACAGACTCACCACTCTCCAGAAGATTAGTCAAGCATGATTTCCCTTTCATAAATCCATGCTGACTTGGACATCCTTCTACTGCTATCCAAATGCAGCGTTATTACCTCTTTAATAATTGACTCCAGCATCCTCCCCACCACTGATGTCAGGCTAACTGGTCTGTAATTCCCCGTTTTCTCTCTCGCTCCTTTCTTGAAAAGTGGGATAACATTAGCTATCTTCCAATCCACAGGAACTGATCCTGAATCTATTGAACATTGGAAAATGATCACCAATGCATCCACTATTTCGAGAGCCACCTCCCTGAGGACCCTGGGATGCAGACCATCAGGCCCCGGGGATTTATCAACCTTCTGTCCCATCAGTCTACCAGTACTATTTCTCGCCTAATACAAATTTCTTTCAGTTCCTCTAAACTGAGAGGGAGATATAAAAATATAAAACTGAGGTGAGAAAAAACTTTTTCACCCAGAGAGTTGTGAATTTGTGGAATTCTCTGCCACAGAGGGCAGTGGAGGCCAATTCACTGGGTGAATTTAAGAGGGAGTTAGATAGAGCTCTTGGGGCTAGCGGAATCAAGGGATATGGGGAGAAGGCAGGCACGGGTTACTGATTGTGGATGATCAGCCATGATCACAATGAATGGTAGCGTTGGCTCGAAGGGCCAAATGGCCTCCTCCTGCACCTATTTTCTATGTTTTATATGTTTCTAAGTCTGGTAGGTGAAACGGCGAGGAGTGTAGGCCTTGAAACAGCTATTTAGCAGCAGCAGCAGCAGGTTGTGCTTTGACTTGCAGTGGTGCATCCCTCTGTGGCTGGCTACAGTCTACAGCTGTGACATTGACTGCTGGAAACACACTAAAATTTGTATTGTATTTTGCAATTCGATAGCCAACCTTATTTTAGTCTCACATTCTACTTGGGTAGCTCACACAATATTGACCTTGAATTCTCCAGTTTCACGTAATACGTTTCCCATTCCCTCCAACTTCAGTGCGCACACTTACCCTCACCATCTCCCACCCCAGTCACCCTGGTCCTTCCCTACTCCTCCAAACAATGCTTCCCTTTTACCACCCTTTCCCCTCTCCGTCCCCTCCCACCCATATCCCTTCCTCTGGCTTTGCAATACACCCCTCCTCTTCTCTCCTTATCCGATACCCTTCTGCCTCCTTTTCACCTCCAGCCGTTGCCAATTACTCTGCCCATCACCCCGTCCCCCCACCTGTATCCACCCATCACTCGAGGCATTGCCCTGCCCCACCTCTTTTTTTCCAGCTTTCTCCCCCACCAGTTTGATGAAAGGTTTAGTTTAGAGATACAGCGCGGAAACAGGCCCTTCGGCCCACCGGGTCTGCGCCGACCAGCGATCCCCGCACATTAACACTATCCTACACCCACTAGTAACAATTTTTACATTTACAAGCCAATTAACCTACAAACCTGTACGTCTTTGGAGTGTGGGAGGAAACCGAAGATCTCGGAGAAAACCCACACAGGTCACGGGGAGAACGTACAAACTCTGTACAGACAGCACCCGTAGTCGGGATCGAACCCGGGTCTCTGGCGCTGCCTTCGCTGTAAGGCAGCAACTCTACCGCGGCGCCACCGTGCCGCCCTAAAATGTCTGTTCATTCCTTCAACTGATGCTGCCTGACCCAGTTCCTCCAGCACTTTGTGTTTTGCTCAAGATTCCAGCATCTGCAGTTCCTTGTGTCTCTGTATCCAATCTACTAGCTTCCCAGCAACCATCAGGCTAGTGGACACTGCACAACACTAACCTCAGCAACCATGATCTTCTGTGGACTGTGTGTTTGGTTGCACCATGGGCTTCTATTTTTATTATGGATACCTAGTATGAATGTTATAAATTTATTGTGTTATTGATGATCCATTATGTGGGTTATTGCAATCACAGGCCTGGTAAGCAGCAGGAATTTCATTCTTCTGTCGCCCGTACATATATGACAATTAAATACTCGAGATGTTAGGAAGCATTTGAAATTTGCAAAAATTAGTAGCCGTCAAGAAAAATATTTAAATTACTTTTTATAAATGCAATTAAATAAAAGCAGAATAGTTGCAATTTCCAAGTGGCCATTGTGCAACTGCAGCTTCTGGCCTCAGAGGGTGGTGGGTGTGTGGAACAAGCTGCCAGAGGCGGTAGTTGGGGAAGGTACCACGGTGGTGCAGCGGTAGAGTTGCTGCCTGACAGCGAATGCAGCGCCGGAGACCCGGGTTCCATCCCGACTACAGGTGCTGTCTTTACGGAGTTTGCAAGTTCTCCCCGTGACCTGCGTGGGTTTTCTCCGAGATCTTCGGTTTCCTCCCACACGCCAAAGACGTACAGGTTTGTAGGTTAATTGGCTTGGTAAATGTGAAAATTGTCCCTAGTGGGTGTAGGATAGTGTTAATGTGCGGGGATCGCTGGTCGGTGCGGACCCGGTGGACCGAAGGGCCTGTTTCTGCGCTGTATCTCTAAACTAAACTACATTCAAAAGACACTTGGACAGGTACATGGATAGGAAAGGTTAAGGAGGATATAGGCAGGTGGGACTAATGTAGATGGGATACATGGACAATTGGGCTGATAGGCCTGTTTCTGTGCTGTATGGCGATGATCCGATGCAAACAGAGCCTTACCTGAAAGGTTGGGGGTTTATCGGCGACTGCAGTAGCAACGCTGCCGTCAGCAATGGAACCACGAGAGTCACAACAAGGGTCGTCAGGGTTATCCGGAACACCTTCCCACTGTACGCACTGGAAGAGAAAACAAGCAACAGTTTGGGCATGTTGGAAGGAGATTGCAAAGGGTGATCTGTTGAAGGTGGCCGGTGAAGTGGAAGTTGAGGAGCAGGGGAGCTTTGTCATTGCCCATCCAGGGGAGGGGTATGAGTACAGGTCCGGGCAGTACATTAGATGTGATCAAACAAAGGGGGACCCAGTGTGGGGAAGGCACTCTAGTTTTAGAATCCTCTGCCCAGGGGATAAGCCTGCGTTCCTTCGTTTGTTTGTTTGTTCGTTCCGGTTAAGGCGCTCTGCACACGGCAGCCAGACAACAGTCGCTTGTCTTTTTTTTTCTCACTTTTAATTTAAGTTTAATTTCAACTTTTTGTGTACCTGCTTGTGTGTTATGACTGTTGGCAGACCAATTTCCATCCAGGAATGAATAAGGTTCTATCGAATCGTATCGAACTCTGTGACCCCGTCCCATCATCTGGCTGGCTTCACACACACAAGACAGTCACCATTAGGGCCGCACAGTGTCAGAGTCGCAAGTTCTATCCCGACCTTGGGTGCTGTCTGTGTGGGGTTTGTCCATCAACCCTCACTCACTGCATTTAGTCCACCGGTCCTCCCTCCAACATGACCACTGCATTTAGTTCACCAACACTCCCTGCATGCACCACTGCATTTAGTTCTCCAACACTCTGCGTGCACTACTGCATTTAGTTCACCAACACTGCATTTAGTTCACCAACACTCTCTGCATGTACCACTGCATTTAGTTTGCCAACTCTGCATGCACCACTGTGTTTAGTTTGCCAGCACTCTGCATACACAACTGCATTTTGTTCCCTGCATGCACCACTGTGCTTAGTTTGCCAACACTCTGCATGCACCACTGCATTTAGTTCACCAACACTTTCTGCATGCACAACTGCATTTAATTAGCCAACTCTCTGCATACACCACTGCATTTAGTCCACCAACCCAGCTTCAAACTCTGCATAAGAAAATAACTGCAGATGCTGGTACAAATCGATTTATTCACAAAATGCTGGAGTAACTCAGCAGGTCAGGCAGCATCTCGGGAGAGAAGGAATGGGTGACGTTTCGGGTCGAGACCCTTCTTCAGACTCTGCATCGCCTGCCAGGGCTATCCTGTATCTTGCACCAATGCATTGCCCACCAGCCCTATCCTGCACCGATGTATTGCCCACCAAACCTCTCCTGCAGCCTGCAGCTTGCACGGCCCATCAGCCCTCTCCCATAGCTAGAACCGCTATATTGCACACCAGCACACTCCTGCGTGAATTATCTGCCACAGAAAGCAGTGGAGGCCGATTCACTGGATGTTTAAGTGAGAGTTAGATTTAACTCTTAGGGCTAAAGGAATCAAGGGATATGGGGAGAAAGCATGAACGGGCTACTGATACTCCAGCACCTATTTTCTATGTTTCTTTGCAGCTTCCACTGCTGGATTGCACGCAAGCCCTCTCCTGCAGTTTGTACTACTACATTGCCCGTTCCTGCAGCTTGTACCACTGTATTGCCCGCCCATGCAGTTTGCACCATATCATTGCCCACTCCTGCAGCTTGCATCATTGCATTGCCCTCCTGCAGCTTCCACCGCTGTATTGCCCTCTCCTGCAGCTTGCATTACTGCAATGCCCTCTCCTGCAGTTTGCGCCGCTCTATTGCCCTCTCCTGCAGCTTCCATTGCTACAATGCCCTCTCCTGCAGTTTGCACCGCTGCATTGCCCTCTCCTGCAGTTCACACCACCTCATTACCCTCTCCTGCAACTTACACTGCTGCAATGCCCTCTCCTGCAACTTGCATTGCTGCAATGCCCTCTCCTGCAGTTTGTACCATTGCACTGTCCTCTCCTGCAGTTTGCACCGCTGTATTGCCCTCTCCTATAGCTTGCATTGCTGCAATGCCCTCTCGTAGTCTGCAGCGCTGCATTGTCCTCTCCATCAGTTTGCATTGCTGCAATGCCCTCTCTTGCAGTTTGCACCGTTACATTGCCCTCTCGTGCAGTTTGCCCGCTGCATTGCTGCAATGCCCTCTCCTGTAGTTTGTACCGTTGCACTGCCCTCTCCTGCAGTTTGCACCACTACATTGCCCGCCAGCACCCTCCTGCAGCTTGCATTGCTGCAATGTCCTCTCCTGCAGCTTGCACCGCTGCATTGCCCTCTCCTGCCGCTTGCATTGCTGCAATGCCCTCTCCTGCAGCTTGCACTGCTGCATTGCCCTCTCCTGCCGCTTGCATTGTCCTCTCGTGCAGTTTGCATCGTTGCATTGCCCTCTCCTGCAGCTTGCATTGCTGCATTGCCCTCTCGTGCAGTTTGCAGCGCTGCATTGCCCACCAGCACCCTCCTGCAGTTTGCACCGATACATCGAGCCCGCGTTCTGATTGTGATCACCCGCCAGGCCACTACCTGACGTGCTTGGTGTCGACGTCCCGGGACTCATCCGCCACGACCCGCGGCTGCTGGAGCCGGCGCTGCCTCAGCCCCTCGCCCTCGCTCATCCTCCCAGCGCGCATGCGCCAACACCCCGCCCCTCCTTCTCCCGGCGCGCATGCGTGGGAGCCACCTGACCGCGCCCCTTCTCTCCGCGCATGCGCCGGAGCCGCCAGACAAAAACGTCCCCTCCCCACGCATGCGTCGGAGCTGCCTGATCACGCAACTCGTCCCGATGCGCATGCGCCGGAGCCGCCGGATCACGCCCTCCTCGCCGTGCGCATGCGCAGGACCCAGGGCCCCGCCCTTCCTGCCCGCGCTGCGGCACGCGGCCAACCGTCACATCCCAACTGTCATGCGCGGGGAGGAACTGCAGGTGCGGCTCCACACTGGAGAAAAGCACAGAGTGCTGGAGGATCGCGGGCAGCGTCACTGAGAGGAGCAATGGGCGACGTGTCTGGCCAGGACCCTTCTCCAGCCTGGTGGCAGGCGGAGGTACAGTGGACGGCATGTGTTACCAGACCATCTACTATATGGGTTCTCCATCCAGACCCTTCTCCAGTGGACGGCATGTGTTACCAGACCTCTCCAGCCTGGTGGCGGGCGGGGGTACAGTGGACGGCATGTGTTACCATGCCCTTCTCCAGCCTGGTGGCGGGCGGGGTACAGTGGACGGCATGTGTTACCATGCCCTTCATCAGCCTGGTGGCGGGCGGGGTACAGTGGACGGCATGTGTTACCATGCCCCTCTCCAGCCTGGTGGCGGGCGGGGGTACAGTGGATGGCATGTGTTACCATGCCCCTCTCCAGCCTGGTGGCGGGCGGGGGTACAGTGGATGGCATGTGTTACCATGCCCTTCTCCAGCCTGGTGGCGGGCGGGGTACAGTGGAAGGCATGTGTTACCATGCCCTTCTCCAGCCTGGTGGCGGGCGGGGTACAGTGGACGGCATGTGTTACCATGCCCTTCTGCAGCCTGGTGGCGGGCGGGGTACAGTGGATGGCATGTGTTACCAGACCCTCTACTATATGGTTTCTCCATCCTGGGAAAAGGTTCCAGGACCAGGCGTATAATTTTACATGGAGGTTGAACACCAATGTCCGTCTCCCTCGCTCAGTTCCACAGCCTTTCTGGATTATCAGTTTTTCTAAAACAACAGAGGTCATAAGTGATAGGAGCAGAATGAGGCCATTCGGCCCATCGTCCACTCCGCCATTCAATCACGGCTGATCTATCTCTCCCTCCCAACCCCACTCCTGCCTTCTCCCCATAACCCCTGACACCCGCACTGATCAACAATCTGTCCATCTCTGCCTTAAACATCTCCACTGACTTGTGGCCTCCACAGCCGCCTGTGGCAAATAATCCCACAGATTCACCACCCTCTGACTGAAGAAATTCCCTCCTCATCCCTTCCTAAAGGAGCGTCCTTTAATTCTGAGGCTGTGCCCTCTAGTCCTAGACTCTCCCACTAGTGGAAACATCCTCTCCACATCCACTCTATCCAGGCCTTTCACTAGTCTCTATGTTTCAATGAGGTCCCCCCTCATCCTTCTAAACTCCAGCGAGTGCAGGCCCAGTGCCGACAAACGCTCATCATAGGTTAACCTACTCATTCCTCGTATTTATTCACAAAATGCTGGAGTAACTCAGCAGGTCAGGCAGCATCTCAGGAGAGAAGGATTGGGCGACGTTTCGGGTCGAGACCCTTCTTCAGACTCATTGTTGTAAACCTCCTCTGGACCCTCTCCAGAACCATTCAGATATGGTGCACAAAATTGCTCACAATATTCCAAATGCGGCCTGACCAGCGCCTTATAGAGCCTCAGCATTACATCCCTGTTTGTGTATAAAAGCCCTCTTGAAATAAATGAGTTTGCTTTCTTTACTATTGATAATGAATCACGTGATAATGAAATGACTCTTCTGGTTGACTAATGACATCCCTCCCGTGTCTCTAAAGCACCATGGTGCTAGAAACATAAATAAAACAAATATAAAATGTAAACAATGTGAATGGAATGACCTGCCGACCCATCTCCGACTGTTTAGAGCCGCAGCGTCCAATGCCACTCCTGACTCTCAAAGTGAACCAGCGAGCCTTTCTTCACGTTCCAGTGACATTTAAAGTGGCGGCGCCTAACGGCAGCGGCTCGCTAGCAGTCTGTTCGTCTTTTTTCCTTTTTTTTTGTTGTGTGTCGGTGTTGGGATGTTTTTTTTTTTTTTTTTGGTTGTGTATGTGTGGGGGGTGGTGGTGTGGGTGGGGGGTGGCGGGGGGGGGAAACTTTTCTCTTCCTCACGGCGGTGCCCGGTGCGGCTCGGCCGCTGGACTTTACATCGCCCGGTGCGGCTTGGCCGCTGGACTTAACAGTGCCCGGTGCAGCTCGGCCGCGGGACTTAACATCGCCCGGTGCGGCTCGGCTGCGGGACTTTACATCGCTGGTGCGGCTCGGCTGCGGGACTTAACATCGCCCGGTGCGGCTCGACCACGGGACCTAACCGCCCGGTGCGGCTCGGCTGCGGGACTTAACATCGCCCGGTGCGGCTCGACCACGGGACTTTACATCGCCCGGTACGGCTCGGCTGCGGGACTTTACATCGCTGGTGCGGCTCAACCACGGGACTTTACATCGCCCGGTGCGGCTCGGCTGCGGGACTTAACATCGCCCGGTGCGGCTCGACCACGGGACTTAGCTGCGCAAGGCTTGGTCGCGGGCCTTTCATCGCCTGGCTCGGCCGCGAGACGTTTCAGCGCCCGGTGCGATTCGGCCGGGGGACTTCCATCCCCTTGCGGGGACTGTGCGGGTCGGTCGGGGACGAGCTGTCTGTCCGTGGGCGAGGGGAAGAGAGTGGAAGTTTTGTTGCCTCCATCACAGTGAGGGGGTGTTTGGAGTTACTGTGATGGACGTTTGTGTTGGGGCTATGTGTCTTGTGTTCTTTTTTTCTATGACTGCTATGACCGAACGACAAATAAAGCTCTGTTATGTTATACTGTTATGACTGTTGTTGCAGCTCACATTGTAGCCCCCGGGGACATTGTTCTGGCAGCGCATTCTTCAGGTCACCGCCCTGTACATCTATCAGATCTCCCAGTAACCTCCAGCATTTCAGAGAAAACAATCCAGACGTCCAACCACTTCCTGTAGCCAACACCCCCCTGAACCCAGGCAACATTTTGGTAAACCTCCTCTGCACCCCTCCAAAGCCCCCACATCCTTCCTGCAGTTGTAGACCACATCTGGTGAGACCACATCTGGAGTATTGTGTGCAGTTTTGGTCACCTAATTTGGCCCTTGTCAAAGTCGCTCAGGTCCACCTATTTTCTATGTTTCTATGTAACTGAATTTCATAGAATCACAATAAACTACAGACGCTGGGATCTTGAGCTAAAAATAAAGAGCCGAAGGAAATCAACGGGTTAGGCAGCATCTGTGAAGGGAATGGAGATGACATTTTGGCTCAGGACCCTTCATATGTCATCTATCCATTCCCTCGACAGATGCTGCATGAGTTCCTCCAGACTTTGTGTGTTTTGTTCAAGATGCCAGCATCTGCAGTTTCTTGCACCTCTAAAAGTGACACAACTTCTCTGAAAAATTAAAGTGATCGTGTAAATAACAGTTCCCGATCATACACCGATCAGCCAAAACATTATGACCGCTGACAGCCGAAGTGAATAACATTGATTATCTTGTTACAATGGCAAGGGGTGGGATATATTAGGCAGTAAGTGAACAGTCAGTTCTTGAAGTTGATGTGTTGGATGCAGGAGAAATGGGCAGGAGTAAAGACCTGAGCGACTTTGACAAGGGCCAAATTGTTTTGGCCAGACGACTGGGTCAGAGCATCTCTGAAACGGCAAGGCTTGTGGGGTGCTCCCGGTCAGCAGTGTAAGAAAATAACTGCAGATGCTGGTACAAATCGAAGGTATTTATTTCACAAAATGCTGGACTAACTCAGCAGGTCAGGCAGCATCTCAGGAGAGAAGGAATGGGTGATGTTTCGGGTCGAGACCCTTCTTCAGACTGAAGAAGGGTCTCGACCCAAAACGTCACCCATTCTTTCTCTCCCGGTCAGCAGTGGTGAGTACCTACCGACAGTGGTCCGAGGAGGGACAAACCACAAACCGGCGACAGGGCGTAAGGCTCATCGATGCGCGAGGGCAACGAAGGCTATCCCGTCTGGTCCGAACCGACAGAAGGTCGACTGTGGCACAAGCCACAGAAAATGTTAATGATTACACGGGAGGAATGTGTCACAATACACAGTGCATGCACCCTGCTGAGTATGGGGCTGCACACAGAGGACCGACAGCACACTAGGCAGGTGGTCATAATGTTTTGGCTCATCAGGTCATATTTGGGGGCGTGGCTGTGTTCTGCAGCTGCGGCTCACCGGCAGTCTCTCTGTTTTTTTTGGTTTTTTTTGTCATTGTCGTTGTTAAATGTACGTTTTGTTTTATTTTTAATTCTGTGTATGTAGGGGGGTGGTGGGGGGGTTGGGGGAAACCTTTTTTCAAATCTCCTCAACGGAGATGCGACCTTTACCGTGTCGTATCTCCGTTCGCGCTACGGCCTAACATCGTGGAGTCGGCGGCCTCCAGCTGGGATCGACCTTGAAGACTCCGGTCGCAGGGCCTGGACTTACCATCTCGGAGGCTTTGGCCGTGGGCCCTGCAGACCGCAACATCGGGAGCTCGCAGGTCCCTGGCTGGCGACCGGCTTTCGGGAGCTCCAGCCGTAGCAGCTTCGACCGCCCGAAGCGCGAGGTACGATCAACCCACCCGCAGGCCCTTCATCGCCCTGCGTGGCCCGGCCGCAGCACTTTCCATCGCCCGGTGGGGGCTCAGGACTTTCATCGGCCTGCTCGGCTCGGCCCTGGGACTTTCCATCGCCCGGTGGGGGCTTCAAAAAGTTGGGAGCCTCGATCACCTCGTGGCACCACGGGAGAAGAATGAGGAGGAGATAAGACTTTGCCTTCCATCACAGTGAGGGTGTGCCTAGAGCAATCACTGTGATGGCTGTTTTGTGTAAAAAATTATATCTGTGTGTCTTGTGCTTTTTAATGTCTACTGCCGGACCCTGACGTGAGAGGACGCTGGCGTTGTGTATTCGCCGCTTTTCCGTCAGGATAGTTTGTCTGTTTGTTTCTATGTTAATTGTTTTTGTAAAGCGCTTTGAGCATGCGATAAGGCGCTATATAAAATAAATGGATTATTATTATTATTATTATATTGTTTTGGCTGCATGTATGTGTAAACTTGAAAACATACCTTAGGAGAGAGTTTATTTGTCATATGTGCCAACAACGGAACAATTAAATTTTTACGTTAAGCAGCATAAAGGGCCAGATTGAAAAGAATATACAGATGGCAAAAGGTGCAGTAAAGTGGGAGAAGGCATGTGTAGTAAATGAACAGTTACAGGTGACCTTAGATGCAGAAAATAAAATGCTAGAAGAACTCAGCGAGCCAAACGGTGTCAGTGGAGATAAAGGGATTAAGACGGTGGTGCAGCGGTAGAGTTGCTGCCTTACAGCGAATGCAGCACCAGAGACCCGGGTTCCATCCCCACTACGGGTGCTGTCTGTACGGAGTTTGTACATTCTCCCCGTGACCTGCGTGGGTTTTCTCCAAGATCTACATTCCTCCCACACTCCAGACGTGCAGGTTTGTAGCCCCTAGAGCTCTATCTAACTCTCTTTTAAATTCATCCAGTGAATTGGCCTCCACTGCCCTCTGTGGCAGAGAATTCCACAAACTCACAACTCTGGTGAAAACGTTTTTTTCTCATCTCAGTCTTAAATGGCCTCCGCTTTATTCTTAGACTGTGGCCCCTGGTTCTGGACTCCCCCAACATTGGGAACATTTTTCCTGCATCTAGCTTGTCCAGTCGTTATATAATTTTATACATTTCTATAAGATCCCCTCTCATCCTTCTAAACTCCAGTGAATACAAGCCCATTCTTTCCAATCTTTCTTCATATGATAGTCCCACCATCGTGAACCTACGCTGCACTGCCTCAATAGCAAGGATGTCCTTCCTCAAATTAGGAGACCAAAACTGCACACAATACTCTAGATGTCGTCTCACCTGGGCCCTGTACAACTGCAGAAGGACCTCTTTACTCCTATACTCAAATCCTCTCGTTATGAACTTCAAAAATGTTGGTGGAGAAATCTGACTATCGTACATCTCATTTAGTAGTTCATTGGAACAGCTGTGCTGTATACAAGCAGTCGAGACTCACTGTCAGTGCATCCAACTGGCGCAAGGACTCCTTGATACAATCTGCATCAAGTTGCTAGGCCTCTTGTACGGCTAAGAGAAATCATCTTAAGCAGCAAACTTCCATCCATCTCCCATCTATATTCCATCTATTCACTCACTTCCTGCATTCAACCTGTTATTTTAAGAATATTTACATCAGATCTTTGTTTCTTTTATCGTGGAGTCTAAGATTCTAGGAAGACCTTAGGTGGCTTTTTGAGACACAACGTCAAGTACATCATGTGGTATAAGAAGATAACTGCAGATGCTGGAACAAATCGAAGGTATTTATTCACAAAATGCTGGAGTAACTCAGCAGGTCAGGCAGCATCTCGGGAGAGAAGGAATGGGTGACGTTTCGGGTCGAGACCCTTCTTCAGACTGATGTCAGGGGGACGGGACAAAGGAAGGATATAGGTGGAGACAGGAAGATAGAGGGAGATCTGGGAAGGAGGAGGGGACGGGAGGGACAGAGGAACTATCTAAAGTTGGAGAAGTCGATGTTCATACCACTGGGCTGCAAACTGCCCAGGCGAAATATGAGGTGCTGTTCCTCCAATTTCCGGTGGGCCTCAGTGACAGAAAGGTCAGACTGGAAATGGGAGGGGGAGTTGAAGTACTCGGCCACCCGGCCAACCAACTTGGCATTCTGGGCTAATCCCATTTGCCTGAATTTGGCCCGTATCCCACAAAACCCTTCCTTATACATATATCTGTCCAAATGTCCTTTAAAATGTCGTAATTGTATCCGTTTTGATAGCTTCCTCTGGCAGCTGATTCCCGACACGGACAGCCCTCCAAGTGAAATAGTTGCCCTTGTATGCCCTTCAGATCTCTCCCTCCTCACCTTACGCCTGTGCCCTCTTGCTTTAGAATCCTCGACCCTGGCAAAGAGACTGTGAGCGTTCACTTTAACCTCAACTTGTACACCTCAATAAGGTCACCCCTTAGCCTCCTACACTCTAAAGAAAAAGACCCAGCCTATCCAACCTCTGCCTGTAACTCAAGTCTGCAAGCCCAGATAACATCGTGGTAAATCTCGTATGCACTGTTTCCAGCTTCATGATATCCATGTTAAATGTGAGGTTATCCACTTTGGCGACAAAAACAAGGAGGCAGATTATTATCTCAAAGGTGTCAGATTAGGTAAAGGGGAAGTGCAACAAGACCTGGGTGTTCTTGTACACCAGTCACTGAAAGTAAGCGTGCAGGTACAGCAGGCAGTGAAGAAAGCTAACTGGGTGAAAAAGTTAGCTTTCTGTTGGCCTTCATAACGAGAGGATTTGAGTATAGGAGCAAAGAGGTCCTTCTGCAGTGAGACCACATCTGGAGTATTGTGTGCAGTTTTGATCTCCTAATTAGAGGAAGGACATCCTTGCTATTGAGGCAGTGCAGCGTAGGTTCACGAGGTTAATCCCCGGGATGGTGGGACTGTCATATGAGGAAAGATTGGAAAGACTGGGCTTGTGTTGACAACTTCAGCATACAGTGTTGCCAGGTCAAACCTGAAAAAAGGCATAAAGTGGGCCAAAGACCTCCACAGGCAACGTGTGGAAGACCACTTCAACAGCACTGGCACCAGAAGCATGTGGCATCAGATATATCACTGATTACAAGAGCAACCCTGCCTGCCCCCACAGTGATGGCACACTGGCCACCGAGCTCAACACCTTCTTTATTTCACAAAATGCTGGAGTAACTCAGCAGGTCAGGCAGCATCTCAGGAGAGAGGGAATGGGTGACATTTTGGGTCGAGACCCTTCTTCAGACTGATGTCAGGGGGGCGGGACAAAGGAAGGATATAGGTGGAGATAGGAAGAGAGAGAGAGAACTGGGAAGGGGGAGGTGAACACCTTTGCTCGCTTTGAAACCGGCAACAACACCATGAGTGGAACAATTCTGGCCTCGGAGGATGAACAGGTTCTCACACTGAGCACACATGATGTACAGCGCGCGCTGCAGAGGATCAGCCCACGCAAGGCTGCAGGCCCGGACGGAGTCCCAGGATGGGTACTTAAGGACTGTGCTGACCAGCTTGCTGAGGTATTCACAAAGATTTTCAATCTGGCTCTACCTCTGGCAACGGTCCCGAAGTGACTGAAGTCGGCCACCATCGTGTGGACAAGCTAGATGCAGGAAACATGTTCCCAATGTTGGGCGAGTCCAGAACCAGGGGCCACAGTCTAAGAATAAGGGGGAGACCATTTAAAACTGAGGTGAGAAGGAACTTTTTCACCCAGAGAGTTGTGAATTTGTGGAATTCTCTGCCACAGAGGGCAGTGGAGGCCAATTCACTGGATGAATTTTAAAAAGTTAGATAGAGCTCTGGGGGCTAGTGGAATCAAGGGATATGGGGAGAAGGCAAATACAGGTTACTGATTGTGGAGGATCAGCCATGATCACAATGAATGGCGGTGCTAGCTCGAAGGGTCAAATGGCCTCCTCCTGCACCTATTTTTCTATGTTTCTAAACCATTATTTTCTAAGAAATCCATGATAGCTTATGGGAACGCTATCATTCTGCAGTTCATACTGACACTTTCTGGTTGACAGCACTGAAATACTTCATGTAAATGCTAAGAAATATGTTATTTTTCTCCCTGCATGTCATTCCTAGGATGCACGTTGCATTTATTGGCCATTCACAGTTGCAGGGTTACCCGAGGATGTTGCAAAGTGCTTTACTGGAATAATAACCAAGTCTGAGCCATGCATGATGCAGTCTTGTGGAATTCCATTTTATTGTTGATGGTAAACATTATGAAAAAAGAAGTCAATAGTATTTTATTTGAAAGAAGAAAGTCACCTCCATTCTAAGTATTGAACGTCATTGGAAATATCCTAAAAATGTCTCAGACGCAGAATTATTGCTGTTATTTGCAGAGTATATGTCTGTATTTTACTGTTCATTATTTGAAGATTGTTTGTTGGTAATATACAGTAATACTGAATACATTTGATCAACACAAGCAGCTCTACTTTGCAAGTAAATTAACACCAGAAGAAACCCAGTCAGCTAGCCTGGATTGGAGTACAGAGACACAAAACCCACTGAATTCCTCCAGCACTTGTTTTGATCATGATTCCAGCATCTGCAGTTCTTTGTGTCTCCATTTCACTGCTCCGTTGTGAAATCTCCTCGAAAATATGCCTACATTGAAAAAGGTATGTCATCTGTCCACTCCCTCCACAGATGCTGCCTGGCATGCTGAGTTCATCCAGCACTTTGGTTTTTTGGGAGAAGTTATTTCACCTTGACTAGCATCTTCTAGGGAATTGACCAAAAAAGTGCTCAAGAATCATCTCCAGGTCAATAATCATCTTAGCCCCCAAGGAGAATGGTTTAGGATGGCCCCATCGTCTGCTCCTTTCTGAAGGGCAACACCAGTATCATGCACTAATGTTCTGAATAGGATTGCCAACTGTCTCGTATTAGCCGAGACATCCCATATTTTGCGCTAAATTGGTTTGTCCTGTACGGGACCGCCCTTGCTCCGTATTAGGCACGGGGGTGCTGTAGGCCCAGACGCTGTAGGCCCGGATGCTGTAGGCCCGGACACTGTAGGCCCGGACACAGTAGGCCTGGGCGCTGCCTGACAGAGATTGCATAGCAACCCGCCTCCCGGCCGCCTTTGGTGGAGCGGGAGCACGTGGCCGCTGGCTGGGTGAGGTCACGTGGGGCGTAGGGCGGTGACATCATCTTGCCCCTTATTTGGGAGTGAGATAGTTGGCACCCCTGGTTCAGAGGCCCTGCAATAGACAGGAAACATAAGGGTAGGAACTACACAAAAGTCAATAGCAAAGGGCTGGAGGTTCACTCCCCCCCCCCTCCCCCCGAATCTAGGTGTTAGCATCCTATTCACGTATAAAGCCCTAAATGGACACTCCCCCCCCACATCAAAAATCTTCTAACCCCCCTCTCTAACTCCAGGTCCCTCAGATCGGCCGACTTGGGGCTATTCACTATCCCACGGTCTAGGCTTAAACTCAGGGGTGACCGCGCTTTTGCGGTTGCAGCTCCTAGACTGTGGAACAGCATCCCTCTCCCCATCAGAACTGCCCCCTCCATCGACTCCTTTAAGTCCAGGCTCAAAACATATTTCTACTCCCTAGCGTTTGAGGCTCATTGAGGAGGCGCTGTGAACTGTTTGCGTGCTACTGTATGTTTTCATTTTTTTTTCTATTGGAACCTAATCAAATGTACAGCACTTTGGTCAACGTGGGTTGTTTTTAAATGTGCTATACAAATAAAATTGACTTGACTTGACTTGACCCCTCTCTGCCACTGCATCCTCTACTCCTGACCCATATCAAAGAGGATACGTAACAAAACATCTTTCATGATAATTCTCAATACTGGTGCCCACAAAGCTGCATTTTCAAACCCTTACTATACACCCAAGTACTCATGACTGTGCAGGCCAAATTGTACACCAACTCCATTTTATAAGTTGTGTAGGAAGGAACTGCAGATGCTGGGTTAAACTGAAGATCAACACAAAAAGCTGGAATAACTCAGCGAGACAGGCAGCTTCACCAGAAAAAAGGAATGTGTGACTTTTCGGGTCGAGACCCTTCGGAGGTCTCGGCTGAAGAAGGGTCTCGACCCGAAACGTCACCCATTCCTTCTCTCCAGAGATGTTGCTTGTCCCGCTGAGTTACTCCAGCTTTTTGTATCCAAATAATAAGTTGGCAGATGAAACCACTGTAGAGTCATACAGTGTGGAAACAGGCCCTTCGGCCCAATTCGCCCACACCGGCCCACAATGTCCCAGCTACCCTAGCTGTCCCACTTGCCTGCGCTTGGTCCATATCCCTCCAAACCTGTCCTATCCATGTACCTGTCCAACTGTTTCTTAAACGATGGAATAGTCCCAGCCTCAACTACCTCCCTTGGCAGCTTGTTCCATACACCCACCACCCTCTGTGTGAAAAAGTTACTCCTCGGATTCCTATTAAATCTTTTCCCCTTCACCTTGAACCTATGTCCTCTGGTCCTCGATTCCCCTACTCTGGGCAAAAAACTCTGATCATCTACCCGATCTATTCCTCTCATGATTTTGTACACCTCTATAAGATCTCCCCTCATCCTCCTGTGCTCCATGGAATAGAGACCCAGCCTGCTCAACCTCTCCCTGTAGCTCACACCCTCTAGTCCTGGCAAAATCCTCGTAAATCTTTTCTGAACCCTTCCCAGCTTGACATCTTTCCCATAACATGGTGCCCAGAACTGAACACAATAGTCTAAATGTGGCCTCACCAACGTCTTATACAGCTGCAACTTGACCTCCCAACTGTAGTGGGCCGGATCTCAAACAATGATGAGGAGTACCGGAAAGAGATTAGCAACATGGTGTTAAGACAACAACCTCTTTCTCAATGTCAGCAGGATTAAGTAGCTAGTTATCGACTTCAGGAAGCAAAGTAAAGTACATGCCCTGATCAGCATCAATGGTACAGAAGTGGAGATGATCAAGAGCGTCAATATCACCAACAACAACGAGAATTTGAGTACAGGAGCAAAGAGGTCCTTCTGCAGTTGTACAGGGCCCTGGCGAGACCACATCTGGAGTATTGTGTGCAGTTTTGGTCTCCTAATTTGAGGGAGGACATCCTTGCTATTGAGGCAGTGCAGCGTAGGTTCACGAGGTTAATCCCTGGGATGGCGGGACTGTCATATGAGGAAAGATTGGAAAGACTGGGCTTGTATTCACTGGAATTTAGAAGGATGAGAGGGGATCTTATAGCGACGTATAAAATGATGAAAGGACTGGACAAGCTAGATGCAGGAAAAATGTTCCCAATGTTGGGGGAGTCCATTACCAGGGGCCACAGTCTAAGAATAAAGGGGAGGCCATTTAAAACTGAGGTGAGGAAAAACATTTTCACCCAGAGAGTTGTGAATTTGTGGAATTCTCTGCCACAGAAGACAGTGGAGGCCAATTCACTGGATGAATTTAAAAGAGAGTTTGATAGAGCTCTGGGGGCTAGTGGAATCAAGGGATATGGGGAGAAGGCAGGCACGGATTACTGATTGTGGATGATCAGCCATGATCACAATGAATGGCAGTGCTGGCTTGAAGGGCCAAATGGCCTCCTCCTGCACCTATTTTCTATGTTTCTATGTTTCTAAAATCACACAGGCTTCCCAATCTCTATTCAGTGAGTGAGAGTCCAAATGTAATTTGCAAACACAAACAATCAATAAAGAGAAGAAACACAGTTGACTATCCACCCGATCCAACTGCAGAATCAATCCACGTACTCGCACTGAGCCTAACAGCAATTTACATCCATGGAATCACAATTCTCTGCACTGACGGTACGGAGTTTGTACGTTCTCCCCGTGACCTGCGTGGGTTTTCTCTGAGATCTTCGGTTTCCTCCCACACTCCAAAGACATACTGGTTTGTAGGTTAATTGGCTTGGTGGAAATGTAAAAATTGTCCCTAGTGGGTGTAGGATAGTGTTAGTGTGCGGGGATTGCTGGTTGGCACGGACTCTGTAGGCCGAAGGGCCTGTTTCCGCGCTGTAGCTCTAAACTCTGAGCCTCTGGTAATGGGTCTGGGGAGAAAATATAGGCTAGGAAAGAGTCATTTGTTTGTTTTGGAATGATTTATCAATATTATAATCTGTTTTATTAGCTTATCCGTACAACAATGAATAATGACCCTGAACGTCACTTGGTGCCGTATGAGTCAAAGTGAGGGGAGTTTTAAAGAGTCTTGATATAATCTATTGGCTGCTGTTGGAATCTTTTTTATACTGTTGGTAGGTGGCAATAATCTCTGCGATCACGCTTTTGTCATCGAGGGTGCTGAGGTCCCCCAGCTCTGTGTTCTCCTCGTTGACTATTTTCTTCAGCAACCTCCTCATGATCTTTCCGGATCGCGTTTTGGGAAGCCGCTCCACAATCTGAAAATTGGACAATGAACAATCATTCATAGTTTAGTTTAGTTTAGAGATACAGCGCGGAAACAGGCCCTTTCGGCCCACCGGGTCCGCGCCGACCAGCGATCCCCGCACATTAACACTATCCTATAACCACTAGGGACAATTTTTACATTTACCAAGCCAATTAACCTACAAACCTGCACGTCTTTGGAGTGTGGGAGGAAACCGAAGATCTCAGAGAAAACCCACGCAGGTCTCGGAGAGAACGTACAAACTCCATACAGATAGCACCTGTAGTGGGGATGGAACCCGGGTCTCCGGCGCTGCATTCGCACCAATTGAAAACCTCCTCAGGTCCCCTCTAAACCGCTTATCCTTTGCCCTAAAGCTTTGCTCTCTAGTTTGGGACACCACTGCTCTGGACAAAGGTTTCCAACTATATACCTATTTATCCCCCTCGTAATTTTAGATATCAAATCCCCTCTCAGCCTCCACCTCCATCAAATCCCCTCTCAGCCTCCACCTCCACGCATGGAAAACAAACACAGTCTAGCCAATAATAGACTCAAACTGCTGGAGTAACTCAGCGGGACAGGCAGCATCTCTGGAGAGAAGGAATGGGTGACATTTCGGGACGAGACCCTTCTTCAGACTGAGCGTCAGGGGTGAGGGAGTTACAGAGATAAGGAAGGGTGAAAGATCTCCCCTGCCGCTCAGTCTGAGGAAGGGTCTCGACTCGAAAAGTCACCCATTCCTTCTCTCCAGAGATGCTGTCTGTCCCGCTGAGTTACTCCAGCATTTTGTGTACCTTCGGTGTAAACCAGCATCTGCAGTTCCTTCCTACACATCCAGTCGATCCAATCCAAGCTCCTAACTGTGTGGCTCTACAGCTTCCCAAGTGCAACCCATTCCTCGCTCTAGAACGGCGATCAGAACTGTCAACAGCACTTTAGATGAGGCCTAACCAGTGGTTTATAAAGTATAGAAACGTATAAAATTCTTATAGAGACATATAAAATTATAAAAGGACTGGACAAGCTAGATGCAGGAAAAATGTTCCCAATGTTAGGGGAGTCCAGAACCAGGGGCCACAGTCTAAGGATACAGGGGAGGCCATTTAAAACTGTGGTGAGAAAAAACTTTTTCACCCAGAGTTGTGAATTTGTGGAATTCTCTGCAATAGAGGGCAGTGGAGGCCAATTCACTGGGTGAATTTAAAAGAGAGTTAGATAGAGCTCTAGGGGCTAGTGGAAGCAAGGGATATGGGGAGAAGGCAGGCACAGGTTACTGATTGTGGATGATCAGCCATGATCACAATGAATAGCGGTGCTGGCTCAAAGGGCCAAATGGCCTCCTCCTGCACCTATTTTCTATGTTTAAGAAAAGATGATGCATGGAAAATGATTACAAAAGGGGACTCTGATTGCAAAGATTGCAGGTGAGATTAAATATTAAAGTATAAAGTGTGAAGCACTTTAAGTGAATGGTCATGGTATATGTAAAAACTAAAACATTAGTCCAGGGGAGACTTAAGGGGGAGAAACAGAATTATTGTCAGAAATTTCAAGAGAAAATGGATGGACATTAGAAATCTGAAATAAAAGAACTATGCAGGAGCGCGGCAGGAAGATTGTTTCTCACCTCAGTTTTAAATGGCCTCCCCTTCATTCTTAGACTGTGGCCCCTGGTTCTGGACCCCCAACATTGGGAACATTTTTCCTGCATCTAGCTTGTCCAGTCCTTTTATAATTTTATACATCTCTAGAAGATCCCCTCTCATCCTTCTAAACTCCAGTGAATACAAGCCCAGTCTTTCCTCATATGACAGTCCCGCTGTTAAAGTTCGTTTGCTCAAGACAGACAGCAATGCAACAAAGTTAGTGGTAAAACAGTAAAGTCTTTATTACGGCAGGCAGGGGGGAGTGGGGAGATCAGCACCGGGTGTCTTCAGACACCCAAGCTCACCTCGTGTCCCACTGTCCGAAACAAAGGACAAAACAGTATCGTTATATCTTTTTCTTATCAGTGAATGAGGTGGCACCACTCACATCATGCCCATACAAGGCAGTGAAAGAAATAAGACCATGTCCATATAAGGTATTAAGAAGTCATCAGTAGGTCAGGTTTTTTTTCCGAAATAAAGCTTATTCTTCTTATTTTTTTTAGCAAAGCCAACTAAAGGTCAGTTTTTTCCCTTAATAATGCAATCTCAGCTTATTCTTTTTTTCAGCAAAGCCAACTGAAGGTCAGTTTTTTTTCCGTAAAAGTACATAGAGTGTACTTCATAGAGTCATAGAGTGATACAGTGTGGAAACAGGCCCTTCATAGTCATAGAGTGATACAGTGTGGAAACAGGCCCTTCATAGAGTCATAGAGTGATACAGTGTGGAAACAGGCCCTTCGGCCCAACTCACCCACACTGGCCAACAATGTCCCAGCTACCCTAGTCCCACTTGCCTGCGCTTGGTCCATAACTCTCCAAACCTGTCCTATCCATGTACCTGTCCAACTGTTTCTTAAACAATGGGATAGTCCCAGCCTCAACTATCTCCTCTGGCAGCTTGTTCCATGCACCCACCCATCCAAAGTTCCCCCTCGGATTCCTATTAAATCTTTTTCCCTTCACCTTGAACCTGTGTCCTCTTGTCCTCGATTCTCCTACTCTGGGTAAAAGACTCTGTGCATCTACCCGATCTATTCCTCTCATGATTTTGTACACCTCTATAAGATCTCCCCTCATCCTCCTGCGCTCCATGGAATAGAGACCCAGCCTGCTCAACCTCTCCCTGTAGCTCACACCCTCTAGTCCAGGCAACATCCTCGTAAATCTTTTCTGAACCCTTTCAAGCTTGACAATATCTTTCCTATAACATTGTGCTGCTAGATAGTCCCTTCAACCTAACCCATCGTTGCAGACCAAGATGGCTAGCCTTGGTTCTCATTGCTAGGCCCATTTGCTTGAGCCAAATTTCGCAGATAGAGACTGCTAATCTAATTTCAAATCAGGATTGACATTCAGAACAATGCTCACTTCAGCAGGTTGATATTCCCCCCTCTCCAACAGATGGGTAATTGGAGACCCTAACACTTGTGTACCACAGAATTAACCCCCACCCCCCTACCGTTCAACTTCAGTTTAAAACATGATTACGCCCATTCGTCAGTCAGAATGTCACTCAGTTCCATTGGTACTTGCAGTACTTAACATAATACTTTTGTAAAGAAGGAAGAATGGGTGGTAAGGTGGGTGGCAAGATGGCGGAGTGGCAGGGTTGCTGCCTTGCTATGCCAGAGACCCATGTTCGATCCTGACTACCAGTGCTTGTCTGTATGGAGTTTGTACTTTCTCCCCATGACCTGCATGGGTTTACCCTGAGATTTGCAGAGCCGGAGACCCGGGTTCCATTCCCACTACGGGTGCTGCCTGTACGGAGTTTGCACGTTCTCCCCGTGACCTGCGTGGGTTTTCTCTGAGATCTTCGGTTTCCTCCCACACTCCAAAGACGTGCAGGTTTGTAGGTTAATTGGCTTGGTAAATGTAAAAATTGTCTCTAGTGTTAGTGTTAGTGTGCGGGGATCGCTGGTCGGCGCGGACCCGGTGGGCCGAAAGGGCCTGTTTCCGCACTGTATCTGTAAACTAAACTAAGACATCTACGACCACATCTTGACCCAGAAATCCTACTCTACGACCACATCTTGACCCAGAAATCCTACTCTACGACCACATCTTGACCCAGAAATCAATAGACAATAGACAATAGGTGCAGGAGTAGGCCATTCGGCCCTTCGAGCCAGCACCGCCATTCAATGTGATCATGGCTGATCATTCTCAATCAATCCCCCGTTCCTGCTTTCTCCCCATACCCCCTGACTCCGCTATCCTTAAGAGCTCTATCTAGCTCTCTCTTGAATGTATTCAGAGAATTGGCCTCCACTGCCCTCTGAGGCAGAGAATTCCACAGATTCACAACTCTCTGACTAAAAAAGTTTTTCCTCATCTCTGTTCTAAATGGCCTACCCCTTATTCTTAAACTGTGGCCCCTGGTTCTGGACTCCCCCAACATTGGGAACATGTTTCCTGCCTCTAACATGTCCAACCCCTTAATAATCTTATACGTTTCGATAAGATCCCCTCTCATCCTTCTAAATTCCAGTGTACACAAACCTAGTCGCTCCAGTCTTTCAACATAGGACAGTCCCGCCATTCCGGGAATTAACCTAGTAAACCTATGCTGCACGCCCTCAATAGCAAGAATATCCTTCCTCAAATTTGGAGACCAAAACTGCACACAGTACTCCAGGTGTGGTCTCACTAGGGCCCTGAAAAAACTGCAGAAGGACCTCTTTGCTCCTAATCCTACTCTACGACCACATCTTGACCCAGAAATCCTACTCTACGACCACATCTTGACCCAGAAATCCTACTCTACGACCACATCTTGACCCAGAAACTTGCTCCACTAAGACATAATGCCAATCATCATTATTGTTATTTTGCACCACTCCTTTGGAAATAACAATGTGAAATAGTGGAGGTATTTTCAGCGGAACAGACAGTTGCAAGATAGCATTGTCCATCCCCATCACCCAGCGCCTTTAACCCCCCCAGACGATCCTCTCCGATCATCAGATTGGCATGGTGGTGCAGCGGTAGAGCCACTGCCTTATAGCACCAGAGACCCGGGTTCCATCCTGACTACGGGTGCTATCTGTACGGAGTTTGTAGGTTCCCCTCCCCGTGACCTGCATGGGTTTTCTCCGAGATCTCTGGTTTCCTCCCACACTCCACACAAGATGTACATGTTTCAGATTAATTGGTTTGGTGGAAATGCAAAAATTGTCCCTAGTGTGTGTAGGATAGTGTTAGTGTGCGGGGATCGCTGGTTGGTACGGGCTCGGTGGGCCGAAGGGCCTGTTTCCGCGCTGTATCTACAGCGGATAGATATCCCACATTCCATGTTATCCCTACTTTCCTGCCCCACCCGTTCCCTTCCACCCAGATCCCTCCCTGCAGCTTCACATTTCACTCATCCTCTTCTCTCCTTATCTGATATCCTTTTTGTCCCATTTTCACCTGACACTTACTCCACCCATCAGCCATTCACTCCTCCCCACCTCTATCCACCTATCACTTGCCAGACTTTGTCCCACACCCACGTCTATTTTACAGCTTTCTCCCCCCAACTCCATCAGTCTGAAGATAGATCCTGACCCAAAATGTCATCTGTCCATTCCCTCCACAGATGCTGCCTGACCCACTGAGTTCCTCCAGCACTTTTGTGTTTTGCTGAAGATCACGTTGTCGTTCGGTTTATTAGTTTAGTTTTTAGTTTAGAGATGCAGCGCGGAAACAGGCCCCTTCAGCCCACAGGGTCCGCGCCGACCAGCGATCCCCGCACATTAACACTGTCCAACACCCACTAGGGACAATTTTTTATGTTTACATTTACCAAGCCAATTAACCTACAAACCTGCACATCTTTGGAGTGTGGGAGGGAACCGAAGATCTCGGAGAAAACCCACGCAGGTCACGGGGAGAACGTACAAACTCCGTACAGACGGCACACGTAGTGGGGATGGAACCCGGGTCGCCGGCGCTGCATTCGCTGTAAGGCTGCACCACCGTGACCACCCACCGAACTACCGAGAGTTGAAGATGACACTCACCATAATGTAGTCAGGAACAGCATATTTGGCGATGTTAGATGCCACCAGTGACCCGAGTTCTTTAACGATGGCTGATCGCGAAACGGTCTCAGAATCTTTCAAAACAACGAAGGCAAATGCAGCTGAAACAAAGCACAAAAGGGACTAAGATAGACCCAAAAGAGTCAAAAGACACATCGACACATCAGTCTGAAGAAGGGTCTCGACCCGAAACATCACCCATTCTTTCTCTCCAGAGATGCTGCCTGACCCGATATTCCAGCTTTTTGTGCCTACGGTTTAAACTAGCATCTGCAGTTCCTTCCTACACAAAAGAGACTAATCAAGGAAGACCAGGGTATATACACCGATCAGCCAAAACATTATGACCCCCTGCCTAATATGCTGTTGGTCCTCCGTGTGCAGCCCCATACATAGCAGGAATGGACCAGGTGGGCCGAAGGGTCTGTTTCTGCGCTGTATCTCTAAACTAAACGAAACTTTTATGGTCACTTGAATCTATGCACATTTGCTGATTTTAAAAGCATAAAAGTAGTTGCTATTTCTCTCACTTACCTTCTCCTTTCAATTCATGAGGGATGCCAATCACTGCAGACTCTGGCACGTAAGGGTGTTCATCCTGAAGACCATTTAAACAGAGAGATGTCATCTCAAAGAGCATTCCCCATGAACATCCATTGTACAGAGAGATCGTGCTACCAATTTCATTTTGCTGAATCTTTCTTGGGCTTTGCTGCTCTTTTCCTTCCTCTAAATTATTGGTATGCATGTGGAAAAGTTAAGGCTTCAGTTTAAATCAGCAGTCTCCAAACTATGGCCCGCGGGCCACATCCGAGATTTTATCCGGCCTGCGGCATGCTCTTAGACAGCGGGGACTGGAGGCAGAAGCTGCCGGCGAAGGTTCACCGGAGAGCAGATCGCCACCAACCCAGAGCCGGGACAAGGCGAGAGATCGCAGCTCCCCCTCGCACAACAAACCCACGCAAACGTCCCTCCTCGCCACCGCTGCCGCCACTCACCACGGGGAGAGAGAGGGGGGGAGGAGTCGGGGTAGAGGGAGCAGCGGGTGAGAGCGGGAGCGCGGGGAGGGGGAGGGTGTCGGAGGGTCCGGTGAAGGAGCGCCACCACTTGTGGGGGCTACTCCCTCCCTCCCTCCCTCCCTCTCTCTCTCCATCTCTCCCAGCGCCAGTGAGATCTGCGCCGCTCCTCCACTCTCTTCCCCGGCCCCGTCTCCCTCTAACGCAGCGAAATATGAACAAACACAAGTGAAACTTCCCTCCTCGTCGCCACCGCTCACCCCGGGGATGCGGGGCTTCTGAACAACAACTACACTTGTGTTTGTTCTTATCGCTGGCTCTGGGAGAGAGAGGGAGAGAGAGGGAGAGAGAGAGGGAGAGAGAGAGGGAGGGAGCAGCCCCCACAAGTGCTGGCGCTCCTTCACCTGACACCCTCCCCCTCCCCGCGCTCCCGCTCTCACCCGTTGCTCCCTCTACTCCGACTCTCCCCCCACCACTCTCTCCCCCTCCACTCTCCCCCCCCCCCCCCCCCCCCCACTCTCTCTCCCCCAGTGCTGGTCATTGTATTTGTTCTGTTTTATAAATAACTGTATACCTACGGTATATATATATATTCCAATATTTCAAGCTCTTTTTAAAAATTGAATATTATTTATTTGTTGCCATATAAATGTAAACTAACCTAATGCTAATGTAAACTAACCTAATCTAACCTAACCCAGTTTAACCGTTGCTAATCTAATCGAATGTAACCGAGTATAAGCTTTTTTGAGTTAATTAAATTTATAAAACTCACACTTCTTTATTTTTTCCTACGCCCCGCAAAAATGTGCCAAATATATAATGTGGCCCTCATGCTGAAAAGTTTGGAGGCCCCTGGTTTAAATCAATGAAGCCCAATACTTGTCAGATATTGCAAGCAGGTAACAGTAGATAGAGAATTGGCTTCATAGAAGGAAGCAGAGGCTGGTAACCATATAACCATATAACAATTACAGCACGGAAACAGGCCAGTTCGGCCCTACCAGTCCACGCCGACCACTTTCTCTGACCTAGTCTCATCTACCTGCTCTCAGACCATAATCTTCCAATCCCCTCCCATCCATATACCTATCCAATTTACTCTTAAATAATAAAATCGAGCCTGCCTCCACCACTTCCACCGGAAGCTCATTCCACACAGCCACCACCCTCTGAGTAAAGAAGTTACCCCTCATGTTACCCCTAAACTTTTGTCCCTTAATTCTGAAGTTATGTCCCCTTGTTGGAATCTTCCCCACTCTCAAAGGGAAAAGCCTACCCACGTCAACTCTGTCCGTCCCTCTTAAAATTTAAAAAGCCTCTATCAAGTCCCCCCTCAACCTTCTACGCTCCAAAGAATAAAGACCCAACCTGTTCAACCTCTCTCTGTAGCTTAAGTGCTGAAACCCAGGCAACATTCTAGTAAATCTCCTCTGTACCCTCTCCATTTTGTCGATATCCTTCCTATAATTTGGCGACCAGAACTGCACACCATACACCAGATTCGGCCTCACCAATGCCCTGTACAATTTAAACATTACATCCCAACTTCTATATTCGATGATCTGATTTATAAAGGCAAGCATACCAAACGCCTTCTTCACCACCCTATCCACATGAGATTCCACCTTCAGGGAACAATGCACAGTTATTCCCAGATCCCTCTGTTCCACTGCATTCCTCAATTCCCTACCATTTACCCTGTACGTCCTATTTTGATTTGTCCTACCAAAATGCAGCACCTCACACTTATCAGCATTAAACTCCATCTGCCATCTTTCAGCCCACCCTTCCAAAAGGCCCAAGTCTCTCTGTAGACTTTGAAAATCTACTTCATTATTAACTACACCACCTATCTTAGTATCATCTGCATACTTACTAATCCAATTTGCCACACCATCATCCAGATCATTAATGTAAATGACAAACAACAGTGGACCTAACACAGATCCTTGGGGTACTCCACTAGACACTGGCTTCCAACCTGACATACAGTTGTCAACCATTACCCTGTGGTATCTCCCATTCAGCCATTGTTGAATCCATCTTGCAACCTCACTATTAATACCCAACGATTTAACCTTCTTAATCAACCTTCCATGTGGAACCTTGTCAAATGCCTTACTGAAGTCCATATAGACAACATCCACAGCCTTGCCCTTATCAATTTCCCTGGTAACCTCTTCAAAAAATTCAAGAAGATTAGTCAAACATGACCTTCCAGGCACAAATCCATGTTGACTGTTTCTAATCAGGCCTTGTTTATCCATGTGATTATATATATTGTCCCTAAGTATCTTTTCCATTAATTTTCCCACCACAGAACTCAAACTAACAGGTCTATAATTGCTAGGTTTACTTTTAGAACCTTTTTTAAACAAAGGCACAACATGCGCAATGCGCCAATCTTCCGGCACCATCCCCGTTTCTAATGACGTTTGAAATATTTCCGTCATAGCCCCTGCTATTTCTGCACTAAGTTCCCTCAATGTCCTAGGGAATATCCTATCAGGACCTGGAAACTTAACCACTTTTATATTTTTCAAAAGTGTCCGCACCTCCTCTTCTTTGATCCTCATAATTTCCATCACTACTCTACTTGTTTCGCTTACCTCACATAATTCAATATCCTTCTCCTCGGTGAATACCGAACAAAAGAAATTGTTTAATAGTGATAGGGGACTCTATAGTGAGGGGGTCAGATAGGCGATTCTGTGGACGCAGTCGGGAGACCCGGATGGTCTGTTGCCTACCTGGTGCCAGGGTCAAGGATGTCAGGGAACGGCTGCAGGGCATCCTGAAGGGGGAGGGGAACCAGTCAGAGGTCATTGTACACATTGGAACCAACGACATTGGTAAAACGAGGGATGAGGTCCTGAAACAAGAATTTAGGGAGCTAGGTAGAGGATTGAAGTGCAGGACCTCTAAGGTTGTAATCTCTGGATTACTCCCTGTGCCACGAGCTAGTGAGTATAGAAATAGGAGGATAGAGCAGCTTAATGCGTGGCTCAGGAGTTGGAGCAGGGGGGAGGGATTCATTTTTCTGGATAATTGGGCCTGTTTCTGGGAAAGGTGGGAACTGTATAGGCCGGACGGTCTCCACCTTAACCAGAGGGGGACCAATATCCTGGCGGGGAGGTTTGCTAGCACTGTTGGGGAGGGTTTAAACTAATTTGGCAGGGGGTTGGGATACAGCATGGAGCTAGTATAGGGGGTGAGGAGAAGGTAAATATAGAGGAAAAAACTGGTCAGATTGGGAGGCAGAACAAGAATGCCCCAGCACAATGGGGTAGGGCAAGTCTGAACGGCATTTATTTTAATGCAAGGAGTATTGGAAGCAAGGGGGATGAATTGAAGGTGTTACTGAACACATGGGAGTACGACATTGTTGCCATTACGGAAACATGGTTGAAGGAAGGGCAGGACTGGCAGCTCAATATTCCAGGATATAGAATCTTCAGGAGAGACAGAGAGCAGGGAAAAAGGGGAGGGGGTGTTGCAGTATTAATCAAAGAATCTATTTCTGCTGTAAGAAGGGATGACATATTAGCGGGTTCCTCAAATGAGGCTATTTGGGTGGAATTGAGAAATAGAAAAGGGGCATGCACCTTACTGGGTGTATACTACAGACCCCCAAACAGTCAGAGGGAAATAGAAGAACATATTTGTAGGCAAATCTCGGGGGTGTGTGAAAACAACAGGGTAGTAATAGTAGGGGATTTCAACTTCCCGAATATTGATTGGGATAGCCAAAGTGTCAAGGGCCCAGAGGGTGCAGAGTTCCTAAGGGTCATCCAAGAGGGCTTTTTGAGCCAATATGTTGAAAGTCCAACAAGGGAGGGGGCGGTATTGGACTTAATCTTGGGAAAGGAGGCCGGACAGGTGGCTGAAGTGTCAGTAGCAGAGCACTTTGGTGACAGTGATCACAATTCAGGTGATATTTAAGGTGGTAATGGAAAAGGATAAAGAGGGACCAGAGGGAAAATTTCTAAATTGGGGCAAGGCTGATTTTAATCTGATAAGGCAGAAGTTGGCCCTGGTGGACTGGGATCAGCTTCTCGTGGGGAGGACCACATCAGAACAGTGGGAGTTATTCAAAGGAATAATTGAAAAAGTACAGAGGAAGCATGTTCCCCTAAAGTTTAAGGGTGGGACAAACAAGTCCAAAGAACCTTGGATGTCGAACGATATAGTAGGATTGATTCGAAAAAAAAGGGGGGCTTTTTGAAGGCATAAAGAACTTAAGGCACAGGCATCATTAGAGGAATACAGAAGGTGTAGGGCGGTTCTTAAAAAAGAAATTAGGAGAGCAAAAAGGGGCCATGAGATAGCACTAGCGGGCAAAATAAAAGAAAATCCCAAAGTGTTCTAGAAGTATATCAAGGGTAAGAGGATGACGAGGGAAAGAGTGGGGCCCATCAGGGACCATAGTGGAAAGCTGTGTGTGGAGCCAGAGGATGTAGGAGATGTTTTAAATGAATTTTTTGCATCTGTTTTTATGAGGGAGGAGGGCGATGCGGACTTAGAAATGGAGCAGGAGGGTTGTGATGTTCTTGAGCATATTGCTATTGACAGGGAGGCGGTGCTGGAGGCTCTGGCAGGCTTAAAAGTGGATACGTCTCCGGGCCCTGACGAGATGTATCCCAGGATGCTGAGAGAGGCAAGGGAGGAGATTGCGGGGGCTCTGGCACAAATTTTCAGAGCCTCTCTTGCAACAGGGGATGTACCGGAGGACTGGAGGATAGCTAATGTGGTGCCATTATTTAAAAAGGGCAGTAGGGATAAACCTGGGAACTACAGACCGGTGAGTCTGACATCGGTGGTGGGGAAGCTGCTAGAAAAGATTCTGAGGGACAGAATCAGTCTTCACTTGGAGGATCGAGGGTTAATTAAGGATAGTCAACATGGCTTTGTTAATGGAAGGTTGTGTCTGACTAACTTGATTGAATTTTTTGAAGGGGTGACCAAGGAGGTAGATGGGGGTAGTGCAGTGGATGTGGTATTCATGGATTTCAGTAAGGCTTTTGACAAGGTCCCACACAGGAGACTAGTCAAGAAGGTAAGAGCCCATGGGATCCAGGGCACCTTGGCAAAATGGATAAAAAAACTGGCTTAGTGACAGAAGGCAGAGGGTGATGGTAGAAGGTTGCTTCTGTGACTGGAGGCTGGTGTCCAGTGGGGTGCCGCAGGGATCGGTGTTGGGTCCCTTACTGTTTGTAATCTACATTAATGATCTGGATGTCAACGTACAGGGCATGATCAGCAAGTTTGCAGATGACACAAAGTTAGGGGGGGTGGTGAATAGCGAGGAAGGGATCTGCAAGCTGCAGGAAGATATAGATGAGATGGTCAGATGGGCGGAGCAGTGGCAGATGGAATTTAATCCTGAAAAGTGCGAGGTGATGCACTTTGGCAGAAATAACGGAGAGGGAGTACACCATGAATGGAAGGACCCTAGGGAAGACAGGGGTACAGAGGGACCTTGGAGTACAGGTACACAAGTCCTTGAAGGCAGCAGGACAGGTGGACAGGGTGGTCAAAAAGGCATATGGGTTACTGGCCTTCATTAGCCGGGGCATCGAAAAGTAGGGGGGTAATGATGGAATTGTACAGAACACTGGTGAGGCCGCAGCTGGAGTATTGTGTACAGTTCTGGTCACCACATTATAGAAAGGATGTGATAGCTTTGGAGAGGGTGCAGAGGAGATTCACCAGGATGCTGCCAGGGATGAAGGGCCTCGGCTATGAGGAGAGACTGAGCAGACTGGGGTTGTTTTCCCTGGAGCAGAGAAGGCTGAGAGGGGACATGATCGAGGTGTACAAGATCATGAGGGGCATAGATAAGGTAGATGGCGGGGAACTTCTTCCACTGGTGGAAGGTTCAACAACGAGGGGACATAGATACAGGGTAAGGGGAGGGAGGTTTCGGGGGGATGTGAGAAAGAACCCAGAGGTTGGAGTCTGGAACTCACTGCCTGGGGTGGTGGTGGAGGCGGGAACACTCACAACGTTTATCACTCGCTATCTTTTTGCTATTGACATATCTGTAGAACCCCTTGGGATTTACTTTTACATTACTTGCTTTTACATTACTTTTACATTACTTACGTGATGGAAGATTGTGTTTTGGACTTGAGGCCTGTAATGAGTAGGGTTGCCAACTGTCCCGTATTAGCCGGGACATCCCGTATTTTGGGCTAAATTGGTTTGTCCCTTACAGGACCGCCCTTGTCCCGTATTAGGCCCGGGCACTGTAGGCCCGGGGGCTGCTGTAGGCCCAGACAGTGTAGGCCCGGAGGCCGCCTAACGGAGGTTGTGTAGCAACCCGACTCCCGGCCCGGGCGGCCGCCATTGTTGGAGCGGGAGCACGTGGCCACTGGCTGGGTGAGGTCAGGTGGGGCGCAGGGTGGTGATGTCACCTTTTGTCCCGTATTTGGGAGTGAGAAAGTTGGCAACCCTAGTCTCAGGGATTGCTGTTTGTGGTTTATATCACCAATTTGGACGAGGGGTGATTTCATAGAAAATCATGAGGGAAATCAAAGGGTGAATGTTCAGTCTTTTACACGGGGCAGGGTAGGGTGATTAAAAATAAGTGTAATATAGTTAGTGTGAGAGTGGATAGATTTAATAGGAAGCTGAGGGACAACCTTTGCACTCAGAGAGTGGTAGGTATGTGGAACGAGTTGCCAAAGAAGATAGTTGTGGCAGGTACTATAACAGTATTTAAAAGGCACTTGGAAGGTACATGGATAGGAGAGGTTTACCTTAGAGATACAGCACGGAAACAGGCCCTTTCGGCCCAACGGGTCCGCGCCGACCAGCGATCCCCGCACATTAACACACATTAGGGACAATTTTTACATTTACCAAGCCAATTAACCTACAAACCTGTACGTCTTTGGAGTGTGGGAGGAAACCGAGGATCTCGGAGAAAACCCATGCAGGTCACGGGGAGAACGTACAAACTCCGTACAGACAGCACCCGTAGTGGGGATGGAACCCGGGTCTCCGGCGCTTCATTCGCTTAAGGCAGCAACTCTACCGCTGCACCACCAGTTATCTTATTCCACCGCCAGTTATCTTATTCAGACCATGCCACATTTCCCATGTGTCCGAGTGATTATACTGGAACTCATGTTTTTCCTGGTTTTGTTCCGTGATGGCTTTGCGGAGATCATAGCAGGCCTTGTACTGCTCAGTTGAAAAAGTTATGGTAGACGTTTGGATAGGCATGTGGATATGGGCTATGTGCAGGCATTATGGTCTTGGCATCATGTACAGTACAGACAATGTGGGCCAAAGGGCTTGTTCTTGTGCTGTACTATTCTATGTTCTAGCACCAGGCTCAATTAGAAAAACAAATAGCTGCTTGAGAAATTGCTTGGGCTCGGCTAGTAAATCAGGGGACCACCTACAAAGGCAAGATAAAATCAACTTGTCTTTCTCAGGGACATTCGATACCAGATGTAATAAATAGCCCTTGTTTTCAGCACCAAACATCCACCATAACTGGTTCAACTACCACCCCCGGCAGCTCGTACCACTAGGGTTGCCAACTGTCCCGTATTAGCCGGGACATCCTGTATATTGGGCTAAATTGGTTTGTCCTGTACAGGACCACCCTTGGCCCGTATTATGCCCGGCGGGCGCTGTAGGCCCAGACACTGTAGGTCCAGTACACTGTAGGCCCGGGGGGGCGAAGTAGGACCAGACATTGCAGACCAGACACTGTAGGCCCGGAGACCTGGGCGCCGCCTGACGGAGGTTGCATAGCAACCCACCCTCCGGCCCGCACGGCCGCCATTGGTGGAGCAGGGGCATGTGGCCGCTGGCTGGGTGAGGTCACATGGGGCGCAGGGTGGTGACATCACCTTGCCCTTATTTGGGAGTGAGGAAGTTGGCAACTATTCACCACCCGCTGGGTAAAATAAAACTTGCCTGCACTGCCTCAATAGCAAGGATGTCCTTCCTCAAATTAGGAGACTAAAACTGTACACAATACTCCAGATGTGGTCTTACCAGGGCCCTATACAACTGCAGAAGGACCTCTTTACTCCTATACTGAAATCCTCTTGTTCTGAAGGCCAACATGCCATTAGCTTTCTTAGACCAGACTTCACCTCTTCACCAGTCTTCACCTCTGGCCACGATTCCAGAATGGTGCTGGGACGCACAGACCTTAAGACACAGTTGCCGTTAGGAGCTCAGTACAAGCTTTGCCCAGCCTTTGCAGTTGAGTGAGTGTGACACTCAGTATATATTTGCTGTTTTGCTGCTGTTCAGTTGTAGTTTTATTGCAGTTCTATTGTTTTAATAAATATTTATTTCATTTATATAATTTATATAGTGTCTTCTTCCTCCGTCATTGATCAGAATCGTCAAAACCTGCTCATATCTTGTTACAAACCCTGATCATTATTTCTGAAAGTGAAGACATTTGTTATTCATTTTTGTAACTCTTCATTTGGTGTTAAAGCTAATTATAACATCTACACCGATCAGCCAAAACATTATGACCACTGACAGGTGAAGTGAATAACATTGATTATCTTGTTACAATGGCACCTTGTCAAGGGGTGGGATATATTAGGCAGCAAGTGAACAGTCAGTTCTCGAAGTTGATGTGTTGGATGCAGGAGAAATGGGCAGGAGTAAAGACCTGAGCGACTTTGACAAGGGCCAAATTGTTATGGCCAGATGACTGGGTCAGAGCATCTCTGAAACGGCAAGGCTTGTGGGGTGCTCCCGGTCAGCAGTGGTGAGTACCTACCGACAGTGGTCCGAGGAGGGACAAACCACAAACCGGCTACAGACCAGGCGCCCAAGGCTCTTCGATGCGCGAGGGCAACGAAGGCTATCCCGTCTGGTCTGAACCGATAGAAGGTCGACTGTGGCACAAGTCACAGAAAATGTTAATAGTGGTCACGGGAGGAATGTGTCACAATACACAGTGCATCGCACCCTGCTGCGTATGGGGCTGCACACGGAGGACCAACAGCATATTAGGCAGGTGGGCATAATGTTTTAGCTCAGCAGGTCATGATGTTTTGGCTGATTAGATGGGATCTGATTTCTATGCTTCCATGCAAGGAAGTCTACAGTTGTCTGCACCGTCATTTGTTCCTGCCGTCTCCTTACCAGCGCATTCTCAACCTCAGCTGTGCCCAGTCTATGCCCGCTGATGTTCATGACGTCATCCATCCGCCCAGTAATCTGGTAGTAGCCTTCCTTTGATCTGTAACCACCATCGCCAGTGAAGTAGCAGCCTGAAAGATGATGGGAAGAAAAGGTATACCCAAATTCCACCAGGTATGTACGCTGTGGAAACGCCCAGTGGGAAGTACAGCCAGAACAGTGGCACACATTTAGAACAAGTTGTTGGTACAAGTCCAAATCCATACTTGAGCACTGGGTACAGTTCTGGTCACAGTGAATGGTAGGCCTCTGGGGAGTGTTGTGGAGCAGAGGGATCTAGGAGTACAGATGCATGGTTCCTTGAAGGTTGAGTCGCAGGGAAATAAGGTGGTCAAAAAGGCATTTGGCACTTTGGCCTTCATCAGTCAGAGTTTTGAGTATCAAAGTTGGGAGGTCCTGTTGCAGTTGTATAAGACGTTGGTGAGACCGCATTTTGAATATTGTGTTCACCATGTTATAGGAAAGATATTGTCAAGCTTGAACGGGTTCAGAAAAGATTCACGAGGATGTTGCCAGGACTAGAGGGTGTGAGCTACAGGGAGAGGTTGAGTAGGCTGGGTCTCTATTCCATGGAGCGCAGGAGGATGAGGGGAGATCTTATAGAGGTGTACAAAATCAAAAGAGGAATAAATCGGGTAGATGCAATCTCTTGCCCAGAGTAGGAAAATCGAGGACCAGAGGACATAGGTTCAAGGTGAAGGGGTAAAGATTTAATAGGAATCCGAAGGGTAACTTTTTCACACAGAGGGTGGTGGGTGTATGGAACAAGCTGCCAGAGGAGGTAGTTGAGGCTGGGACTATCCCATCGTTTAAGAAACAGTTGGACAGGTACATGGATAGGACAGGTTTGGAAGGTTATGGAACAAGCGCTGGCAAATAGGACTAGGGTAGCTGGGACATTGTTGGCCGGTGTGGGCAAGTTGGGCCGAAGGGCCTGTTTCCACACTGTATCACTGTGACTCTATGAAGGGCCTGTTTCCACACTGTATCACTCTATGACTCTATGAAGGGCCTGTTTCCACACTGTATCACTCTGTGACTCTATGAAGGGCCTGTTTCCACACTGTATCACTCTGTGACTCTATGAAGGGCCTGTTTCCACACTGTATCACTCTGTGACTCTATGAAGGGCCTGTTTCCACACTGTATCACTCTATGACTCTATGAAGGGCCTGTTTCCACACTGTATCACTCTATGACTCTATGAAGGGCCTGTTTCCACACTGTATCACTCTATGACTCTATGGCTGCCCAGCCTCAGGAAGAATGCCATTTAGTTGGAAAGGGTGCAGAAGAGATTCACCAGGATGTTAGCTGGGCTTGAGTTATAAGGAGAGGATGGCTAAGCTGGGACTTTTTTCAATGGATTGTCGGAGGCTGAAGGCTGACATTTCTGAGGTGTACAAGATCATGAGGGGCATGGGCAAAGCCTGCAGACTTTTCCCAGGGTGCATGATTCTAACAGTAAATGGCACAGGTTACATATGATAGGGGAGATATTGAAGAGGATCTCGGTGGCAACATTTGCACTCAGAGGTTACTCTATATCTTGGAATGAGCTGCCAGAGGAAGGTGTAGTTCAGTTTAGTTTATTGTCATGTGTACCGAGGTACAGTGAAAAGCTTATGTTGCGTGCTAACCAGTCAGCGGAAAGACAATACATGATTACAATCGATCCATTTACAGCGTGTAGATACATGATAAGGGAATAACGTTTAGTGCAAGGTAAAGCCAGCAAAGTCCGATCAAGGCGGATAGAACTTACAATTACAACTTTTAAAAGATACTAGACGACCCGTGGACTGTTGGGTCCAAACCTCTCCGGCATTGATAAACTTCTAAACACTATTTTACTTACCCCAAAAGCGCTCAGCAAGACCCCAGGGTCGAGGGTCGCCGTCGGGCCCAGCAAGCCTCCCCCAACTGCACATGCGCAAATACCGGGCCCGGCAGTCCTTCCCCCAACTGCACACACGGATACCGGGCCCAGCAAGCCTCCCCCAACTGCACACGCGCAAATACCGGGCCCGGCAGTCCTCCCCCAACTGCGCACACGCAAATACCGGGCCCAGCAGCCTCCCCCCCAATTGTGCACGCGCAAATACCGGGCCCAGCAGCCTTCCCCCAACTGCTCACACATGGAGGGCCCAGCAGCCCTCCCACAACTGCTCACACGCAGAGGCAGGGCCCGGCAGCCCTCCCCCAACTGTGGACGCGCAATTACCAGGCCCAGCAGCCCTCCCCCAACTGCGCGCACACACAGAGGCAGGGCCTAGCAGCCTCCCCCAACTGCCGGCCCATGGACCCGGGGCCGGGGGAGAGGAAAGGGGAGAAGGTGCCACTCACCCCGGCCCCGGGCAGCCATCGGGGCGGCCAGCAGCAGGAGAGCGGTTGCAAGGTGCTGCTGCATGCTCGTCCCGCTGGCGGCCATCTTCTTTGACCCTCTGCTGCCGCGCTGCACCACAGGAGGAAGGTCAGGTGTAGGGCATGCCAGGATGGGCGCCGGGACAGGCGCAGGTCCTCCCCGGCAACCCTCCCACAACTGCACATGTGCGGATCCGGCGGCCATCTTACCGTTGTGACGCAAGATGAACACGTAAGTATTAGATCAACGTGCCCCAACTGCGCATGTGTGGCTGCCGGGCCCATTCACAGCATAAAGTTTATAAAGTGAATAACTTTTAAAATATAACAACAATTTGAACAAAACCTGCTACTGCACACCACAGGCCAATGCTGAATAAGGTGGGCCTACAATTGTTGTGCTATCGTGTACCATTTTGGCTGTATTTCGGGAACAACAAACATACATCCAAGATGAGAGTTTTAGTAATATATAATAGATTTGGATAGGAAGAGTTTAGAGGGATATTGGTCAAATGCAAGCAATCGGAACTAGCCCAATGTACAAATTTAGTCGGTATGGACAAGATGTGTCAAAGGTTCTGTTTCTGTGCTATACAGCTCTAAGATTCCAAGACTAATTGATCAAAGATGAATTTAGTTTTATGTTCCATATCTGTTAGAAGAGTGAAAGGATAATTTTCTCTGAAATATGTCTCTTACCTGGATAATTCTTGAAATATGCAGTCAGGAATCTCTCATGATCCCCATAGATAGTTCTGGCCATGCCGGGCCAAGGCTTGGTAATACACAGAGCACCAGTAACATCATTGCCCTCCAGTACATCACCCTGCAAAAGTTCATGTCATAGGAATAGAATTAGGCCATTCAGCCCATCAAGTCTACTCTGCCATTCAATCAAAGCCAATCTATCTTTCCCTCTCAAAGGTAGACACAAAATGCTGGATTAACTCAGCGGGTCAGGCAGCATCTCGGGGGGAAAAGGAATGGGTGACGTTTCGAGTCGAGACCCTTCTTCAGACCTGAAACGTCACCCATTCCTGCTCTCCAGAGATGCTGCCTGTCCCGCTGAGTTACTCCAGCATTTTGTGTCTACCTTCGATTTAAACCAGCATCTGCAGTTTCGATAAGATCCTCTCTCATCCTTCTAAATTCCAGTGTATACAAGCCTAGTCGCTCCAGTCTTTCAACATATGACAGTCCCGCCATTCCAGGAATTAACCTAGTAAACCTACACTGCACGCCCTCAATAGCAAGAATATCCTTCCTCAAATTTGGAGACCAAAACTGCACACAGTACTCCAGATGCGGTCTCACTAGGGCCCTGTACAACCGCAAAAGGACCTCTTTGCTCCTGTACTCAACTCCTCTTGTTATGAAGGCCAACATTCCATTGGCTTTCTTCACTGCCTGCTGTACCTGCATGCTTCCTTTCAGTGACTGATGCACTAGGACACCCAAATCTCGTTGTACGCACCCTTTTCCTAACTTGACACCATTCAGATAATAATCTGCCTTCCTATTCTTATCACCAAAGTGGATAACCTCACACTTATCCACATTAAACTGCATCTGCCATGCATCCGCCCATTCACACAACCTGTCCAAGTCACCCTGCAACCTCATAGCATCTTCCTCACAGTTCACACTGCCACCCAGCTTTGTATCATCTGCAAATTTGCTAATGGTACTTTTAATCCCTTCATCCAAGTCATTGATGTATATTGTAAATAGCTGCGGTCCCAGCACCGAGCCTTGCAGTACCTCACTAGTCACTGCCTGCCATTCTGAAACGGACCCATTTATACCCACTCTTTGCTGCTTTCTGTCTGTCAACCAATTTTCTATCCATGTCAGTACCCTACCTCCAATACCATGTGCTCTAATTTTGCCCACCAATCTCCTATGTGGGACCTTGTCGAAGTCTTTCTGAAAGTCGAGGTACACCACATCCACCGGCTCTCCCCTGTCAATTTTCCTAGTTACATCCTCAAAAAACTCCAGTAGATTAGTCAAGCATGATTTCTCCTTCGTAAATCCATGCTGACTCAGAACGATCCTGTTACTGCTATCCAAATGCTCTGCAATTTCGTCTTTTATAATTGACTCCAGCATCTTCCCCACCACTGATGTCAGACTAACTGGTCTATAATTTCCCATTTTCTCTCTCCCTCCTTGCTTGAAAAGTGGGATAACATTAGCTACCCTCCAATCCACAGGAACTGACCCTGAATCTATAAGAACATTGGAAAATGATCACCAATGCGTCCACAATTTCTAGAGCCACCTCCTTAAGTATCCTGGGATGCAGACCATCAGGCCCTGAGGATTTATCAGCCTTCAGTCCCATCAGTCTACCCAACACCATTTCCTGCCTAATGTGAATTTCCTTCAGTTCCTCCGTCACCCTAGGATCTCTGCCCACTAGAACATCTGGGAGATTGTTTGTATCCTCTTTAGTGAAGACAGATCCAAAGTACTGGTTCAACTCGTCCGCCATTTCCTTGTTCCCCATAATAAATTCCCCTGCTTCTGTCTTCAAGGGACCCACATTTGCGTTGACTATTTTTTTCCTCTTTACATACCTAAAGAAGCTTTTACTATCCTCCTTTATATTATTGGCTAGTTTACCCTCGTACCTCATCTTTTCTCCCCGTATTGCCTTTTTAGTTATCTTCTATTGCTCTTTAAAAGAGTCCCAATCCTCTGGCTTCCCACTCTTCTTTGCTATGTTATACTTCCCTTTTATTTTTATGCTGTCCTTGACTTCCCTTGTCAGCCATGGGTGCCTCTTACTCCCCTTAGAATCTTTCCTCCTCTTTGGGATAAATTGATCCTGCAACTTCTGCATTATTCCCAGGAATATCTGCCATTGCTGTTCCACCGTCTTCCCTGCTAGGACCTCCTTCCAGTCAATTTTGGCCAGCTCCTGACATGCCTCTGTAATCCTCTTTGCTATACTATAATACTGACACTTCCGATTTTCCCTTCTCCCTCTCAATTTGTAGAGTAAAACTTATCATATTGTGATCACTGCCTCCTAATGGCTCTTTTACCTCGAGTCCCCTTATCAGATCAGGTTCATTGCACAACACTAAATCCAGAATTGCCTTCTCCCTGGTAGGCTCCAGTACAAGCTGTTCTAAGAATCCATCTCGGAGACACTCCACAAACTCTCTTTCCTGGGGTCTATTACCAACGTGACTTTCCCAGTCTACCTGCATGTTGAAATCTCCCATAACCACCGTAGCATTACATTTGCGACATGCCAATTTTAGCTCTTGATTAAACTTGCACCCCATGTCGAGGCTACTGTTTGGGGGCCTGTAGATGACTCCCATTGGGGTCTTTTTACCCTTACAATTCCTCATTTCTATCCATACTGATTCTACATCACCTGATTCTATGTCACCCCTTGCAAGGGAGTGAATATCATTCCTCACCAACAGAGCGACCCCACCCCCTCTGCCCACCTGTCTGTCTTTTCTATACGTTGTGTACCCCTGAATATTCAGTTCCCAGCCCTGGTTCTCTTGTAGCCATGTCTCAGTGATTCCCACAACATCATACTTGCCAATGTCTAACTGAGCCTCAAGCTTATCCACTTTATTTTTTATACTTTGCACATTTAAATTGTCACCAAAAATTGCAAAACCACATATTTAACCAAGGCCGGTGGCAGGACCGGGTGTGATTGTTCTTGCTGTCTGATGCCAGGTTGCTGACCAAAGAACATCTACTGTCGTTGAGCCTGGTGGTGTGCATATTCCACCAGTTTCTATTTCTACATCCCGCAGCTCCGCTCTTGCTCCCCCTCCCTCTACTCATAACAAGGACAGAATCCCCCTTGTCCTCACCTTCCACCCCATTAGCCGTCGTATACAAATTATCCTCACATTATCCTCACATTTCTCGACCCGAAATGTCACCCATTCCTTCTCCCCCGAGATGCTGCCTGACCCGCTGAGTTACTCCAGCATTTTGTGTCTACCTTGTTTTTCCGATGGTAAGTTGTTGTTTTGGGAGCGAGTCTGGCCCCAATCCAATTATCCTGCTAAACCACAGGATAGTCCCTGTAGTTACCACTACTAATGTTGTTCTTGACTGATGACCAATGGATATTTCTGTACGTCACAGGATAGGTTTTAGCGTGATCAACCTCCTCGCCCACTGACGATCCGGACAGGATTCACATATTCACTTATGTTAGAGGAAGCCTGGGGTTTACTTTAGTTTAGTTTAGAGATACAGCGCGGAAACAGGCCCTTTTTGGCCCACCGGGTCTGCGCCGACCAGCGATCCCCGCACATTAACACTATCCTACACCCACTGGGGACAATTTTTACATTTACCAAGCCAATTAACCTACAAACCTGTACGTCTGTGGAGTGTGGGAGGAAACCGAAGATCTCGGAGAAAACCCACGCAGGTCACGGGGAGAACGTACAAAACTCCATACAGACAGCACCCGTAGTGGGGATGGAACCCAGGACTCCGGCGCTGCATTCGCTGTAAGGCAGCAACTCTACCGCTGCGCCATCGTGACCGCCCTAAATGTTATTGAACATAAAGAATCATCTTACCTTCTCATCCATTAAGGCGAGCTCAATGCCAAAGAATGGTCTCATGGCCATTGTGGGCACAATCTTTCCTCCCTTCTCTGAAGGCCGTGGTGAGATGCATATTCCACCCGTTTCTGTTTGTGAATGGAAATATGTTAAAATTGACTGCAAATCAAAAAAGTACTGTAGAATATGATGAGAATTTGAAATTGCCTCCACCATTGCTGGAATTCACTATGAAATCTAATTCAGTGCAAATCATTTCAACCAGTTAATAAAGACATTAAATTTTCCCAAACTTTCTGTGCACCAGTAACATAGAAACATAGAAAATAGGTGCAGGAGGAGGCCATTCGGCCCTTCGAGCCAGCACCGCCATTCATTGTGATCATGGCTGATCATCTACAATCAGTAACCCGTGCCTGCCTTCTCCCCATATCCCTTGATTCCAATAGCCCCTAGAGCTCTATCTAACTCTCTCTTAAATCCATCCAGTGATTTGGCCTCCACTGCCTTCTGTGGCAGAGAATTCCACAAATTCACAACTCTCTGGGGGAAAACGTTTTTTCTCACTTCAGTTTTAAATGGCCTCCCCTTTATTCTTAGACTGTGGCTCCTGATTCGGGATACTAAAAAAATTAAATTTTCCCAAATTTTGAAGACATTAAATTTGCCCAAACGTTCTGTGCACCAGTAGAAGACCAAATACTTGTTCTTTCTGACAGAAGTTCTTTGGCACTTACTTCTCCACGCAGATAAATGTCAAAAGAATCAAAGGAGGAAATTGGTGAGCATGGGATAGGATGTGTTGCACGGATTCAAGGGAATAAGATGAGGGGAACGTGATGATTTGATCAAACGTGATGCTTTGGTGTGTAATGATCCTGATCTGATAAGGGGACTAGAGGTAAAAGAGCCATTAGGAGGCAGTGATCACAACATGATAAGTTTTACTCTGCAAATGGAAAGGCAGAAGGGAAAATCGGAAGTGTCAGTATTACAGTATAGCAAAGGGGATTACAGAGGCATGAGGCAGGAGCTGGCCAAAATTGACTGGAAGGAGGCCCTAGCAGAGAAGACGGTAGAACAACAATGGCAGGTATTCCTGGGAATAATGCAGAGGTTGCAGGATCAATTTATCCCAAAGAGGCGGAAAGACTCTAAGGGGAGTAAGAGACACCTGTGGCTGACAAGGGAAGTCAAGGACAGCATAAAAATTAAGGAGAGGAAGTATAACATAGCAAAGAAGAGTGGGAAGACAGAGGATTGGGACTCTTTTAAAGAGCAACAAAAGTTAACTAAAAAGGCATTACGGGGAGAAAAGATGAGGTACGAGGGTACACTAGCCAATAATATAAAGGAGGATAGCAAAAGTTTTTTTAGGTACGTGAAGAGGAAAAAAATAGTCAAGGCAAATGTGGGTCCCTTGAAGACAGAAGCAGGGGAATTTATTATGGGGAACAAAGAAATGGCAGACGAATTAAACTGTTACTTTGGATCTGTCTTCACTGAGGAAGATACACAATCTCCCAAATGTTCTAGGGGCCGGAGAACCTAGGGTGATGGAGGAACTGAAGGAAATCCACATTAGGCAGGAAATGGTTTTGGGTAGACTGATGGGACTGAAGGCTGATAAATCCCCAGGGCCTGATGGTCCTTAAGGAGGTGGCTCTAGAAATAGTGGAAGCATTGGAGATCATTTTTCAATGTTCTATAGATTCAGGATCAGTTCCTGTGGATTGGAGGATAGCAAATGTTATCCCACTTTTTAAGAAAGGAGGGAGAGAGAAAACGGGTAATTATAGACCAGTTAGTCTGACATCAGTGGTGGGGAAGATGCTGGAGTCAATTATAAAAGACGAAATTGCTGAGCATTTGGATAGCAGTAACAGGATCATTCCGAGTCAGCATGGATTTACGAAGGGGAAATCATGCTTGACAAATCTACTGGAATTTTTTGAGGATGTAACTAGGAAAATTGACAGGGGAGTCGGTGGATGTGGTGTACCTCGACTTTCAGAAAGCCTTCGACAAGGTCCCACATAGGAGATTAGTGGGCAAAATTAGAGCACATGGTATTGGGGGTAGGGTACTGACATGGATAGAAATTTGGTTGACAGACAGAAAGCAAAGAGTGGGGATAAATGGGTCCCTTTCGGAATGGCAGGCAGTGACCAGTGGGGTACCGCAAGGTTCGGTGCTGGGACCCCAGCTATTTACGATATACATTAATGACTTAGATGAAGGGATTAAAAGTACCATTAGCAAATTTGCAGATGATACTAAGCTGGGGGGTAGTGTGAATTGTGAGGAAGATGCAATAAGGCTGCAGGGTGACTTGGACAGGTTGTGTGAGTGGGCGGGGGATACATGGCAGATGCAGTTTAATGTAGATAAGTGTGAGGTTATTCACTTTGGAAGTAAGAATAGAAAGGCAGATTATTATCTGAATGGTGTCAAGTTAGGAAGAGGGGATGTTTAACGAGATCTGGGTGTCCTAGTGCATCAGTCACTGAAAGGAAGCACGCAGGTACAGCAGGCAGTGAAGAAAGCCAATGGAATGTTGGCCTTCGTAACAAGAGGAGTTGAGTATAGGAGCAAAGAGGTCCTTCTACAGTTGTACCGGGCCCTGGTGAGACCGCACCTGGAGTACTGTGTGCAGTTTTGGTCTCCAAATTTGAGGAAGGATATTCTTGCTATTGAGGGCGTGCAGCGTAGCTTCACTAGGTTAATTCCCGGAATGGCGGGACTGTCGTATGTTGAAAGGCTGGAGCAATTAGGCTTGTATACACTGGAATTTAGAAGGATGAGGGGGAATCTTATTAAAACATATAAGATAATTAGGGGATTGGACACATTAGAGGCAGGAAACATGTTCCCAATGTTGGGGGAGTCCAGAACAAGGGGCCACAGTTTAAGAATAAGGGGTAGGCCATTTAGAATGGAGATGAGGAAGAACTTTTTCAGTCAGAGAGTGGTGAAGGTGTGGAATTCTCTGCCTCAGAAGGCAGTGGAGGCCAGTTCGTTGGATGCTTTCAAGAGAGAGCTGGATAGAGCTCTTAAGGATAGCGGAGTGAGGGGGTATGGGGAGAAGGCAGGAACGGGGTACTGATTGAGAGTGATCAGCCATGATCGCATTGAATGGCGGTGCTGGCTCGAAGGGCTGAATGGCCTACTCCTGCACCTATTGTCTATTGTCTATTATCATACAGACCTGAAACAGGCCCTTCAGCCCACCAAGTCCCCACCGACCAGCGATCCCCGCACGCCAACACAACCCCACACACACTCGGAACAATTTACACATACACCAAAGCCAATTATCCTACAAACCTGCACGTCTTTGGAGTGTGGGAGGAAACCAAAGATCTCGGAGAAAACCCACGCAGGTCACGGGGAAAATGTACAAATTTCGTACAGACAGCACCCGTAGTGGGGATGGAACCCGGGTCTCCAGAGTTATACAGCACAAAAACAGGCCCTTCGACCCAACTCATCCATGCCGACCAAGATGTCCAGGTGAGCGAGTCCCTGCCTTCAACTCATATCCCTCCAAACCTTTTCTATTCATCTAAGTGTCCAAACGTAGGCATCGTGTTGTACCCGCCTCTACAGCTTCATTCCATTTACTTTAGTATTAAAGTATTTGGTCATCATTTACAATAGTTCATTCCATTTACCGACCACCTAATGTTTCAATGGGTCCCCCTTGAAAGCTGTTCGCTCTCACCTTAAATCTACGACTGCTGGGTTTTGACTCCCCTATCCTGGAACAAAGATAGCGACCGTCCACCTCACATGACTCTACAGATTACCCTTCAACTTCCTAGGTTCCACAGAAATGTCGTATTCTATCCAGCCTCTCCTTGTAACCCAGGCTCTCCGGTGCCAAACATCATCAGACATCCTTTCTGCACTCTGTCCAGCTTAAAGACACCCGCCCCACAGCTGCCCCCACCCCACAGCTGCCCCCCCCCCCCGCCCCATAGCTGTTCCCCCCCCCCCCCGCCCCACAGCTGCCCCCCCCCGCCCGACAGCTGCCCCCGCCCGACAGCTGCCCCCCCCGCCCGACAGCTGCGCCCCCGCCCAACAGCTGGGCACCCACCCGACAGCTGCCCCCCCCCGCCCCACAGCTGCCCCCCCGCCCGACAGCTGCCCCCCCGCCCGACAGCTGCCCCCCCGCCCGACAGCTGCCCCCCCGCCCGACAGCTGCCCCCACGCCCGACAGCTGCCCACCCGCCCGACAGCTGCCCCCCCGCCCCACAGCTGCCCCCCAGCCCGACAGCTGCCCCCCCGCCCGACAGCTGGGCACCCACCCGACAGCTGCCCCCCCCGCCCCACAGCTGCCCCCCCCGCCCGACAGCTGCCCCCCCCCACCCGCCCGACAGCTGGGCACCCACCCGACAGCTGCCCCCCAGCCCGACAGCTGCCCCCCAGCCCGACAGCTGCCCCCGCGCCCCACAGCTGGGTGACCAGAACTGCCAAAGACTGGGCTTGTATTCACTGGAGTTTAGAAGGATGAGAGGGGATCTTATAGAGACGTGTAAAATTATAAAAGGACTGGACAAGCTAGATGCAGGAAAAATGTTCCCAATGTTGGGGGAGTCCAGAACCAGGGGCCACAGTCTAAGAATAAAGGGGAGGCCATTTAAAACTGAGGTGAGAAAAAACTTTTTCACCCAGAGAGTTGTGAATTCGTGGAATTCTCTGCCACAGAGGGCAGTGGAGGCCAATTCACTGGATGAATTTAAAAGAGAGTTAGATAGAGCTCTAGGGGCTAGTGGAATCAAGGGATATGGGGAGAAGGCAGGCACGGGTTACTGATTGTGGATGATCAGCCATGATCACAATGAATGGCGGTGCTGGCTCGAAGGGCCAAATGGCCTCCTCCTGCACCTATTTTCTATGTTTCTATGTACACAATATGCAAGGATAGAGACGTATACAGTTGTAACTTGACCTCCCAACTCCTTTACTCAATGCCCTGATTGATGAAGGTGAGTGTGCCAATGCATCTACTTCACCACCCTGAATAATAGTTCAGGGAACTTTGTACCTACATCATGAGATCTCACTGTTCTACAACACTCTCTAGGGCCCTGCCTTTCACTGTGTACGTCCTGCCCTGCTTTAACTGAACAAAATGCAACATATTGCGTTTGTCTGAGTTAATTTCCTTCAACACTTTGCAGGCTGTTCCAGAAGAGCACGGTAGAGTTGCTGCCTTGCGGCACTTGCAGCGCTGGAGACCCGGGTTCCATCCCCACTACGGGTGCTGTCTGTACGGAGTTTGTACGTTCTCCCCGTGACCTGTGTGGGTTTTCTCCGAGATCTTCGGTTTCCTCCCACACTCCAAAGACGTGCAGGTTTGTAGGTTAATTGGCTTGGTGTGTGTGTAAATTGTCCCCGGTGTGTGTAGGATTGTGTTAGTGTGCGGGGATCGCTGGTCGGTGCAGACTTGGTGGGCTGAAGGGCCTGTGTCCGCGCTGTATCTCTAAACCAAACTAAACTAAAGAGGACTGACTATTGACTTCCAACAGTTTCACTCTCCAGGAACGCAGAGCCAGATCTATCTTATTTGTTTGCTTGGGCCACTGGACTTTGCATGGGCTTTGCAACCTTGTGTGCTAGGTTAAAGCACACAATCCAATGCAAAGCCCATGCAAAGTCCAGTGGCCCATGCAAACAAATAAGATAGATCTGGCTCTGCGTTCCTCATCTCCACACCTGTCCTGCTGGGTTACTGCAGGATTCTGTGTCTATCCTTGGTTTAAAGCAGTATCTGCAGTTCCTTCCTTCACCTGTTACACTCCTTTACCTGTGTCTGATTGTGTTCCCGTATACTACAATTTGACTGGATGGCACACAAGATAAGCTTTTCACTTGACGATAATAAATTAAACTAAACTAATTAAATGAGTGTATTTTAAATTGACCTCTTTGTTGCCTTGTCTTTGGCAACTATCATAAATAACTCATCACTAAAATCCCCTGACAACATACTGAGTATTGCTTCATCAATGTGACAAAATCACTGCAAACAATTAAACATCATTTCAAGACAAAGTCAACATGATGGTGTGATTCTAAAAATACTCAACCTTGTTGACCATATTTATACTTTATAGTTTAGTTTAGTTTAGAGATACAGCGCGGAAACAGGCCCTTCGGCCCACCGGGTCTGCGCCGACCAGCGATCCCCGCACACTAATGCTATCCTACACCCACTAGGTACAATTTTTACATTCACCAAGCAATTAACCTACAAACCTGCACGTCTTTGGAGTGTGGGAGGAAACCAAAGATCTCAGGGAAAACCCACACAGGTCACGGGGAGAACGTACAAACTCCGTACAGACAGCACCCGTAGTGGGGATGGAACCCGGGACTCCGGCGCTGCATTCGCTGTAAGGCAGTAACTCCACTGCTGCGCCACCGTGCCGCACAATATTGCTGAGGCTTTGGTGCAATTACCCCATGTGGGTTGGGAGATGTTCCTGAGATTTTCATACTATTTGTCAACTCCACCCTGTCCTGTTTCCTCAGAAAATTGACATGATTTGCTGCAGAATCCCCTGTTCCCGATAAGCCTGGAGTAGAATGACATCTCTCTTATTCAGGGCCGTCATGGTGGCGCAGCGGTAGAGCTACTACCTCACAGCGCTGGGGACCTGGGTTCCATCCCGACCACGGGTGCTGTCTGTATGGAGTTTGTACGTTCTCCCCGTGACCTGCGTGGGTTTTCACCGAGATCTTCGGTTTCCTCCCACACTCCAAAGACGTGCAAGTTTGTAGGTTAATTGGGTTGGTATAAATGTAAAATTGTTCCTAGTGGGTGTAGGGTAGTGTTAGTGTGTGTGGATCGCTGGTCGGCGCGGACCCAGTGGGCCTGGTTCCATGCTGTATCTCTAAACTAAACTAAACTCATTGGCTGACAATGAATTATCAATAGAGACTCTGCAATGTAACAGGATGAAGGCAGCTCATCTGACCAAGTCAAAAAGGAACATTAGCACAGGACCTAAAGCTTGGTTTAAGGCTTTAGGGAGGAGGGGTGGAGGAAGGGATGTGTAGAATGTGGAGCATCCACAGATAGTGGGTGACAGTTGTGTTGGATGCTGGCAAACGGAACATCGAAGGAATGTTTGCATCCAATGTCAGCACTGGATCTTCTAAGTGACCAACCTTCTTGGGTTGCTGAGTGAAGTTCTCACCTGTCTGCCACCAGGTATCTACGATGGTACATCGGCCTTCCCCCACAACATCGTGATACCACTTCCAGGCCTCGTAGTTAATAGGTTCCCCGACTGCAAGAGAAATATCATTAGGCAATTATACAGGTAGTGTTGCCAACTATCTCACTCCCAAATATGGGACAAGATGACGTCACTGCCTCGCACCCCACGTGATTTCACCCAGCCAGCGGCCACGTGCTCCCGCTCCACCAATGGCAGCCGCCGGGGCCGGGAGGCGAGTTGCTACACAACCTCCGCTAGGCGGCGCCCGGATCTACACTGTCTGGGCCTACACTGTCCGGGCCTATAGCGTCCGGGCCTACAACGTCCGGGCCTACAACGTCCGGGCCTACGGTATGTCCGGGCCTACAGTGACCAGGCCTACAGCGTCTGGGCCTACAGCGTCCCCCAGGCCTAATATGGGACAAGTGCAGTCCCCTATGGGACAAACCAATTTAGACCAAAATATGGGATGTCCCGGCTAATACGGGCAGTTGGCAACCATATACACAGCACATGTTAACAGCTGAGTTGCTTGAGTCTCAGCAACCCGATTGCTGAGAACCCGTTCCTCCCACCAACCCGATTGCTGAGAACCCGTTCCTCCCACCAACCCGATTGCTGCAGTTGAGCAAAGGTTGGTGTCAACTTTTATCTTTTATCCTCTGGGCACACCCTGTTGACATGGCACATCCTCACATGCCCCTGACGTTGTTGACACCCATCCAAGCCCCAACTCACCAATATTCCAAGTCACCCATCCCCCACCCTCTCTGAAGTCCCTTGAATCGTTCGATCAGCTGAGAAGGTTGTTGGCTGCAACCTTCCCCACATTGACGAACTGTACACTGCAAGGGCCAGGAAGCGAGCGGGCAAGATCATCTCTGACCCCTCTCACCCTGGCCACAAACTCTTTGAAGCCCTTCCCTCTGGAAGGTGACTCCGGACTGTCAAAGCAGCCACAGCCAGACATAAAAACAGCTTTTTTTCCGCGAGTAGTAGCTCTATTCAATAACCAAAAGTCTGTAGTCTCTTTTTGCTCTGGTTTATTTTCACCCACATGTTTAAACCGTAATGTTGTATTCTTAATGTTTTAATGTTTTATGCTTTATTCATCATTGTTTACTATATATTCATGTTGTTACTTGCGAGCGGAGCACCATGGCACATTCCTTGTATGTGTACATACTTGGCCAATAAACTTATTAATTAATTCATTCATTCATTCATTAATTCATTCATTCAATCTAACCAACTAATTAGCCCCAACAAAACCCCTCCCAATGCCCTCCCAGAGACCACAACCTCCCAATGCTCTTTCAAGCTCTTCACAGCCTCCTCCCCCATTGCTTCCAAAACTTTCATTCACTCTATATCCCTCAGGTTCCAACCTTTTCAATGCCATCACTCCCAACCCTCCAAAATCCTAAAATGGCAAATCCTTGCAAACCCATCCAATTCTCCCAATACCTTTTAGGCCGCTCCCATTACCCTAATGTTCTCAAGGCCCAGGCAATCCTCTTCACAATCCAGGATCCCTCCAATCCTGACCCACCAAGCTCTCCATTGGAGGTCCTTATATCTACTAATCCTCTCCCTCTCCCTCCTCCTCAATCCCAACTCCAGGCCTTGATTAATCCAGGTTCACCAACCCTTCCCTCAACCAAATGAAGAGCCTCAGTTACACCTGCACATCACCATCACGCAAAACCCAATTCTCAGTCACCCTTACAAACATAGAAAATAGGTGCAGGAGGAGGCCATTTGGCCCTTCGAGCCAGTACCGCCATTCATTGTGATCATGGCTGATCATCCACAATCAGTAACCCGTGCCCAACGTCTCCCCATATCCCTTGATTCTGCTAGCCCCTAGAGCTCTATCTAACTCTCTCTTAAATTCATCCAGTGATTTGGCCTCCACTGCCCTCTACAAATTCACAACTCTCTGGGTGAAAAAGTTCCTTCTCACCTCAGTTTTAAATGGCCTCCCATTTATTCTAAGACTGTGGCCCCTGGTTCTGGACTCCCCCAACATTGGGAACATTTTTCCTGCATCTAGCTTGTCCAGTCCTTTTATAATTTTATATGTCTCTATAAGACGTACAGGTATGTAGGTTAATTGGCTGGGTAAATGTAAAAATTGTCCCTAGTGGGTGTAGGATAGTGTTAATGTGCGGGGATCGCTGGGCGGCACGGACTTGGAGGGCCGAAAAGGCCTGTTTCCGGCTGTATATATATGATATGATATGATAAGATCCCCTCTCATCCTTCTAAATTCCAGTGAATACAAGCCTAGTCTTTTTAATCTTTCCTCATACGGCAGTCCTGCCATCCCAGGAATCAATCTCGTGAACCTACGCTGCACTGCCTCAATTACAAGGATGTCTTTCCTCAAATTAGACCAAAACTGTACACAATACTCCAGATGTGGTCTTACCAGGGCCCTATACAACTGCAGAAGAACCTCTTTACTCCTATACTGAAATCCTCTCGTTATGAAGGCCAACATGCCATGGGCTTTCTTCACTGCCTGCTGTACCTGCACGCCAACTTTCAGTGACTGGTGTACAAGGACACCCAGGTTTCGCTGCACTTCCCCCTTACCTAACCTGACACCATTGGGATAATAATCTACCTCCTTGTTTTTGCCGCCAAAGTGGATAACTTCACATTTATCTATATTATACTGCATCTGCCACGCATCTGCCCACTCACTCAACCTGTCCAGGTCACCCTGTAACCTCCTAACATCCTCCTCACAATTTACACTGCCACCCAGCTTTGTGTCATCTGCAAACTTGCTAGTGTTACTTCTAATTCCTTCATCCAAATCATTACTATATATGGTAAACAGTTGCGGCCCCAACACCGAGCCTTGCGGCACTCCACTCGCCACTGCCTGCCATTCGGAAAAGGACCCGTTTACTCCTACTCTTTGCTTCCTGTCTGCCAACCAATTCTCTATCCATGTCAACACCCTACCCCCAATACCATGTGCTCTAATTTTACTCACCAATCTCCCGTGTGGGACCTTATCAAAGGCTTTCTGAAAGTCTAGATACACTACATCCACTGGCTCCCCTTCATCCATTTTACTTGTCACATCCTCAAAAAAATCCAGAAGATTAGTCAAGCTTGATTTCCCTTTCATAAATCCATGCTGACTTGGTCTTATCCTTTTACTGCTATCCAAATACACCGTTATTACCTCTGTAATAATTGACTCCAGCATCTTCCCCACCACCGATGTCAGGCTAACTGGTCTGTAATTCCCCTTTTTCTCTCTCGCTCCTTTCTTGAAAAGTGGGATAACATTAGCTATCCTCCAATCCACAGGAACTGATCCTGAATCTATTGAACATTGGAAAATTATCACCAAAGCGTCCACTATTTCTAGAGCCACCTCCCCGAGTACCCTGGGATGCAGACCATCAGGCCCTAGGGATTTATCAACCTTCAGTCCCATCGGTCTACCCAATACTATTTTTCGCCTAATGCAAATTTCTTTCAGTTCCTCTACCCCTTTAGATCCTCTGTCCTCCAGTACATCTGGGAGATTGTTTGTGTCTTCCTTAGTGAAGACAGATCCAAGGTACCTGTTGAACTCTTCTGCCATTTCCTTGTTACCCATAATAATTTCACCCGTGTCTGCCTTCAAGGGACCCACATTTGACTTTGCTACTCTTTTTCTCTTAACATATCTAAAGAAGCTTTTACTGTCTTTTATATTCTTGGCCAGCTTCCCCTCGTACTTCATCTTTTCAGCCCGTATTGCCCGTTTTGTTACCTTCTGTTGTCCTATGAAAGTTTCCCAATCCTCTGGCTTCCCGCTACTCTTTGCTGTGTTATACATCTTTACCTTTAGTTTTATTCCATCCCTAACTTCCCTTGTCAGCCACGGTTGCCTCCTGCTCCCCTTAGAATCATTCTTCCTCTTTGGAATGAAATGATCCTGCATCTTCCGGATTATGCCCAGAAGTTCCTGCCACTGCTGTTCCACCGTCATTCCTGCTAGGATCCCTTTCCAGTCGACCTTGGCCAGCTCCTCTCTCATAGTCCCCTTTGTTTAACTGCAACCCTGACACTTCCGATTTAACCTTCTCCCTCTCAAATTGCAGATTAAAACTAATCATATTATGATCACTACTTCCAAGCGGCTCCTTTACCTTGAGTTCTCTTATCAAATCTGGTTCATTGGACTACACTAAATCCAGAATTGCCTTTTCTCTGGTAGGCTCCATTACAAGCTGCTCTAAGAATCCATCTCGGAGGCACTCTACAAACTCTCTTTCTTGGGGTCTAGAACCAACCTGATTTTCCCAGTCTACCTGCATATTGAAATCCCCCATCACCACAGTGGCATTACCTTTGTTACATGCCAGTTTTAACTCCTGCTGCAACTTATGCCCTACTATTTGGGGGTCTGTAGATAACTCCAATTAGTGTCTTCTTGCCTTTACAATTCCTCAACTCAATCCACAGACTCTACCTCGTCAGTCCCTATGTCACCCCTCGCAAGGGACTGAATTCCATCCCTCACCAACAGAGCTACCCCACCTCCTCTGCCAACCTGCCTGTCCTTTCTATAGGATGTATAATCCTGAATATTCAGTTCCCAGGCCCGATCCTCCTTCCCAATACATGGCCCCAATCTTTTAAATCCAATCATTCTAGACTACCTTGATGTTGTTGTTGATATTTTATTTCGAACATGCAAAAACAAAAAAAGGTAAAAAACAAAACAACATAACAATAAAATGAAATGAACGATAAACCTATACACAACTCAATGAATAAATTCTCAGAAACATCACAAATTAAATCTTACATGTTCGATAAGGAGGAGGAAGTATACACTTATTTATTCCTACCCCTTCTCCACTACTCCAATTAATTCAAACTTTATCTCATCTACATATATATACACACAAACATATACATACACACACAAATATACACACACGCAAACATACATATGTGCAGTTTATAAACAATGATCCAAATTCTAAGTACAACGAGAATATCGCACCGTGTCAATAAACTAAAACTTGATTACAGCCCTTCCTCATTCTTATACCTCTGGAAAATATTTTTTTTGTACATCTTCTTGAACTGAGTAATGTTCAAGACCTTCCACCCAGAAATTCAAGAGATGTCAGCGCTGAACCCCAGTTCCTGACTAAAATCAGGCGTGCTTTTCCCATCCAAAGGCTCTGATTAGCCCAGTCTCATCTCTCCTCCCACCTTCATCACACCACAAGCCTCAACCACACCACAGGCCCACAGCTTACTAATCCTGCAGCTTCCCCAAGTTCAACCGCAACAATCAACCACACTTTGAATACAAAGATACGTAGCAGGGGTTTTCGGCTTACTGAAACACAGAGGGGTGAAATCGGCCCTCACTATCACCAGCTCCACCTCAGACTGGAAATTCCCATGGAAATTCTCTGCCTCGTAGCTCACCATGAACCAGAAGCTGCCAAGACCACTGCTTATCTCAGTTCCCATTCCTGAAGTGGAGGGTCATGCAGTGACCTGTCTGCCGCCAGTGTGTAGGGTTAGGCTGTACATCACGGCCGTTTACCTGAGCCAAGCGTCTTCAAGGATGAGCGATCATACTTGGACACCCATGCATCTCCGTACTGCAGCAGCAGCCGAATAGCCGTCGGGGCCCCATAAAACTGAGTGATTCTCAGCCTCTGCACCATCTCCCAGTATCTGCCTGTGTGAACAAAACGCAGGGGAGATTGCACCCTTACCTTCCAATCACTAGACATCTTTACTTTAGTTTAGTTTAGTTTAGAGGTACAGCGCGGAAACAGGCCCTTTGGCCCACCGGGTCCGCGCCGACCAGCGATCCCCACACACTAACATTACCCTACACCCACTAGGGACAATTTTTACATTTACCAAGCCAATTAACATACAAACCTGTACATCTTTGGAGTGTGGGAGGAAACCGAAGATCTCGGAGAAAACCCACGCAGGACACGGGGAGAACGTACAAACTCCGTAGACAGCACCCGTAGTGGGGATGGAACACGGGTCTCCGGAGCTGCATTCGCTGTAAGGCAGCAACTCTACCGCTGCGCCACCGTGCTGCCCAACTACCTCAACTGATCCAATTGCCTCATAACATTGCTTGGTATCAGAACACTGGAACACCAGCAGTTCCAAATCACCTGGTATCTCCCCCCAACTGCGCACAATCCTTGATTAAAGACTGTTTGATTGACAATGTCAGTGACAAGAGTGAAGAAGCTGGGGAACCATTGCAAATGAAGATTGCTGATTGCACTGTTGCATGCAATTGAAATTGACTGCATGCTCATATTTAGTAGCACCATCCTCCATTCGCTGGAGTGCTCTGTGTTTATTGGCGTAACCTTGCAGTCATTTAGTCACACAGCTCTACACCAGGGCAAGAGCCCTCTTCATCTTCCTTGCCATGCCGACCAAGTTAGCATACTGATCTAGTCCCATTTGCCTGCATTTAGCCCCGATCCCTCGAAACGCTTCCTATCTAAATATCTGTCCAAATGTCTTTTGAAAGACGTAATTGTATACACTTTTATAGCTTCCACCGGGCATTGTGATGTCCCAACATTTATACTACCCTCTGAGTGAAAATGTTGTCCCTGATGTCCCAGAATAAAGGGGAGGCCATTTAAAACTGAGGTGAGAAAGAACTTTTTCACCCAGAGAGTTGTGAATTTGTGGAATTCTCTGCCACAGAGGGCAGTGGAGGCCAATTCACTGGATGAAGTTAAAAGAGAGTTAGACAGAGCTCTAGGGGCTAGTGGAATCAAGGGATATGGGGAGAAGGCAGGCACGGGTTACTGATTGTGGATGATCAGCCAGGATCACAATGAATGGCGGTGCTGGCTCGAAGGGCCAAATGGCCTCCTCCTTCACCTATTTTCTATGTTTTCAATGTTTTCTATATCCCTCTTAAAAATCTCCCCTCTTACCTTACACCTACGCAGAAGACAAAGAGACTGAGCTTTCACTTTATCCACATCCCTTGTGATCTTTACATTAGGTCACCCCTCAGCCACCTATGGTCCACAGAAAAACCCCCGTGCCTCTCCAACCTCTCCCTGTAACTCAACCCGCAAGCCCAGGTAACATGCTGGTGAACCTCTCCCTGCATCTTTTCCAACTTAATGACATCTTTTCTCCTCCTCCAACCTCATCTATTGCATCCGCTCAGTCCGCCTTAACCAACCTGATCTCCCGGTGGCTGAGCACTTTAACTCCCCCTCCCATTCCCAGTCTGACCTTTCTGTCATCGGCCTTCTCCAGTGCCATAGTGAGGCCCACCGGAAATTGCAGGAACAGCACCTCATATTTCGCTTGGGCAGCTTGCAGCCCAGCGGTATGAACATTGACTTCTCTAACTTTGGATAGTTTCTCTGTCCCTCTCTTCCCCTCCCCTTCCCAGATCCACCTCTATCTTCCTGTCTCCACCTATATCCTTCCTTTGTCCCGCCCCCGACATCAGTCTGAAGAAGGGTCTCGACCCGAAACGTCGCCCATTCCTTCTCTTCTGAGATGCTGCCTGACCTGCTGAGTTACTCCAGCATTTTGTGAATAAATACCTTCGATTTGTACCAGCATCTGCAGTTATTTTCTTATACTATCTTTCCTATAGCTGAGCGAGCAGAACTGCACGCAGTACTCCAAGCATTTATTTCAAGGGGGCTTGTATACAAAAACAGGGATGTAATGTGGAGGCTCTATAAGGCGCTGGTAAGACCGCATTTCAAAGGTCAGTTTATTCTCACTTGTACCAATTTTGTGAATAATTTTGGGCCCCATATCTGAGGAAGGATGTGCTGGCTCTGGAGAGGGTCCAGAGGAGGTTTACAAGAATGATCCCAGGAATGAGTAGGTTAACCTATGATGAGCGTTTGTCGGCACTGGGCCTGCACTCGCTGGAGTTTAGAAGAATGAGGGGGGACCTCATTGAAACATACAGAATAGTGAAAGGCTTGGATAGAGTGGATGTGGAGAGGATGTTTCCACTAGTGGCAGAGTCTAGGACCAGAGGTCACAGCCTCAGAATTAAAGGACGTTCTTTTCTGAAGGAGATGAGGAGAAATTTCTTTAGTCAGAGAGTGGTGAATCTGTGGAATTCATTGTGCCACAAAAAAATAAACTCTGCTTATTGCAGTCTATTTTATTATTGTACCTTTTGATTATTTCTCAGTTGATGAATTGATGATTGGCTAATATGCTAATAGATCGGTAAATCTTACCAAGTCTGCTCTTAAGTGAGCAGGAGAATCTCAGATCAATTCCTCTCAGGTAATGGAACAAAGATCCAATTGTACCAATTCAGTCATAGAACATAGTAAAACATAGAAACAAAGAAATTAGGTGCAGGAGGAGGCCATTTGGCCCTTCGAGCCAGCACCGCCATTCATTGTGATCATGGCTGATCATCCACAATCAGTAACCCGTGCCTGCCTTCTCCCCATATCCCTTGATTCTGCTAGCCCCTAGAGCTCTATCTAACTCCTTTTTAAATTCATCCAGTGAATTGGCCTCCGCTGCCCTCTGTGGCAGAGAATTCCACAAATTCACAACTCTCTGGGTGAAAAAGTTCTTTCTCACCTCAGTTTTAAATGGCCTCCCCTTTATTCTTAGACTGTGGCTCCTGGTTCTGGACTCCCCCAACATTGGGAACATATCCCTTGATTCCTTTAGCCCTAAGAGATAAATCTAACTCTCGTCTTACAGCACAGAAACTGGCTCTTCGGCCCAACTCACCCACGCTGACCAAGATGTTCATGTTCATAAGCTAGTCCCATGTGCCCGCATTCTAAGCCTTTCCTATCCACGTCAATACTGTTTGTTTCCGACACATATTTGAATCACCCTAACCTAATAATTCCTCAGTTTAATCTGTTTTGCTGTGATTTTAGTTTAGTTTAGAGATACAGCGCAGAAACAGGCCCTTCGGCCCACCGGATCCAAACCGATCAGCGATCCCCGCTATCATGGATCAACACTATCCTACACCCACTAGGGACGATTTACATTTATACCAAGTCAATTTACCTACAAACCTGCACGTCTTTTACATCGGATCTCGGAGAAAACCCACGCAGGTCACGGGGAGAACGTACAAACTCCGTACAGACCACACCCGTAGTGGTTATGGAACCCGGGTCTCCGGCGCTGCATTCGCGGCGCTGTGTAGGATGGGATGGGGTAATTTTAACCACATGGCTTTTATTCCAATAGTGATCTCTGTATTTATTTAACTCTCCAAACTGCAGAAACATCATTATTCAATTTAAAAATCACAGTCCTCTGAACTGGTTTTTTTTGGGATCATTTATCTTAACTGCAGCTTCTCGTTGACTTCCAGCTGAAAGAGACTGTTTCCTTGTTTTTCCTCAGTGGCCCTGACCACAATGTTCTGTCAGGGGCCCAAGTATAAATAGTCCCTATCGCTAATTGTACCAGTGAATCCTGCTACGTCTGCTTCTCACGGTGGCGTTTACTGCATGAAGCATATCTAAGAGTGAAGGATTCAGTGTGTAGAGTTAAGATAAGTGTGCACCAAGAATCAAAACATCAATTGCGCAGGTATGGCTCTGTGGCAACGTTTAAAGTCAACAGATGCACATTCTGTCCACCGATGTCACTGGGGTTGCCAACTTTCTCACTCCCAAATAAGGGATAATGGGTGATGTCACCGCCTCGCGCCCCACGTGACCTCACCCAGCCAGTGGCCACGTGCTCCCGCTCCACCAATGGCGGCTGCCGGGGCCAGGAGGTGTGTTGCTACGCAACCTCCATTAGGCGGTTCCCGGGCCTTCGGGCCTACAGTGTCCGGGCCTACACAGTCTGGGACTACAGCGGCCCCTGGGCTATAGTGTCCAAGCCTACAGTGTCCAGGCATACAGTGTCCGGGCCTACAGTGTCCGGCTCTATAGTGTCCGGGCCTACACTGTCTGGCACTACAGCGGCCCCTGGGCTACAGTGTCCGGGCCTACAGTGTCCGGCTCTATAGTGTCCGGGCCTACACAGTCTGGGACTACAGCGGCCCCTGGGCTACAGTGTCCGGGCCTACACTGTCTGGCACTACAGCGGCCCCTGGGCTACAGTGTCCAAACCTACAGTGTCCAGGCATACAGTGTCCGGGCCTACACTGTTTGGCACTACAGCGGCCCCTGGGCTACAGTGTCCGGCTCTATAGTGTCCGGGCCTACACTGTCTGGCACTACAGCGTCCCCTGGGCTACAGTGTCCGGGCCTACAGTGTCCAGGCATACAGTGTCCGGGCATACAGTGTCCGGGCCTACAGCGCCGTCCGGGCCTAATACGGGACAAGGGCGGTCCCTTAGGGGACAAACCAATTTAGCTCAATATGCGGGATGTCCCGGCTAATACGGGGCAGTTGGCAACCCTAGTCCACATCCTCCAAATGAATTTAAAAATGCGAGGCAGAGTGTGTGAGTTCTGTGGTGTGTACTAGGTTCTAGGTTCACTCACTGTGAGTGTTCACTTTGTCCCTGCCCCTCATGGTCTTGTACATCTGAACAAGGTCACCCCCTTAGTCTCCTACAGAATGAAGAAAGAAGTCTCAGCCTCACCAACCTCTTGGGAGATGGCATCGGTGTGAAATCAGGTCACAGAATTTTCCAGCAGGGAAACCAACCTTTGGGCCCAGTTCAACCATGCCAACAAAGATGCCCCATCTAAGCTAGTCCCATTTGCCTGCATTTGGCCCATATCACTCTCAACCCTTCCTATCCATGTACCTGTCCAAGTGGAGTGTCAACTTGCCTGAAGGCAACTGAATCTACTTTACACAGCCAGAATTCAATTTTGTTTAGATTTGGGGTGGTCACGGTGGCGCAGCGGTAGAGTTGCTGCCTTACAGCGAATGCAGCGCCGGAGACCCGGGTTCCATCCCCACTACGGGTGCTGTCTGTACGGAGTTTGTACGTTCTCCCCGTGACCTGCATGGGTTTTCTCCGAGATCTTCTGTTTCCTCCCACACTCCAAAGACGTACAGGTTTGTAGGTTAATTGGCTTGGTAAATGTAAACATTGACCCTTGTGGGTGTAGGATAGTGTTAATGTGCGGGGATCGCTGGTCGGCGCGGACCCGGTGGGCCGAAAGGGCCTGTTTCTGCACTGTATCACTAAACAGGCTATTCGGCCTACTGGGTCCACACTGACCAGCGGTCATCCAAACACATTCGTCTCATTTTTTTTCACTCTCTCATCCATTCCCCACACGTTTGTGCCAATTTTTACGGAGGCCAATTAACCTGCAAACTTCCACGTTTTGGGGATGTGGGAGGAAACCGGAGCACCTGGCGGAAACCCACAAGGTGACAAGGAAACGTGCAAACTCCACACAGACAGCACACAAGGTCAGGATTGAACCCGGGTCTCTGGTGCTGTGGGGCAGCAGTTCTACCAGTGGCACCACTTTGTATCATCAAATCCTAACTCCAATTGTATCTTCAACAGCGAAAAGGGAAGCTCGAGCAATCTAACCAAAAGAATTGCCTGCCAGCCACCTGATGTGGAGAGGATGTTTCCACTAGTGGGAGAGTCTAGGACAGAGGTCACAGCCTCACAATTAAAGGGCGTTCTTTTAGGAAGGAGATGAGGGGATATTTCTTTAATCAGCGGGTGGTGAATCTGTGGAATTCTTTGCCGCAGAAGGCTGTGGAGGCCAAGTCAATGGATATTTTTAAGGCAGAGATGGAGAGATTCTTGATTTGTAGACTAGATGGGCCGAAGGGCCTAATTCTACTCCTATTCCTTATGACTTATGAACATAACCAGTCGAATGATGGTTAAAGAGAATACAAGAGAATGGGCGTCACAGTGGCGCGGCGGTAGAGTTGCCGCCTTACAACGAATGCAGCGCCGGAGGCCCGGGTTCCATCCCCACTACGGGTGCTGTCTGTATGGAGTTTGTACGTTCTCCCCGTGACCTGCGTGGGTTTTATCCTAGATCTTCGGTTTCCTCCCACACTCCAAAGACGTGCAGGTTTGTAGGTTAATTGGCTTGGTAAATGTAGAAATTGTCCCTAGTGGGTGTAGGATAGTGTTAGTGTGCGGGGATCGCTGGTCGGCGTGGGCCGAAAGGGCCTGTTTCTGTGCTGTATCTCTAAACTAAACTAAACTAAACTAGACTAAACTAAACTAGACTAAACTAGACTAAACCCAGTGTGTTGTGATGATGATGATGTATACTAGACTAGACCCACTGTGTGTTGTGATGATATAGACTAGACTAGACTAGACCCACAGTGTGTTGTGATGATGATGATGATGTACACTAGACTAGACCCACAGTGTGTTGTGATGATGATGATGATGTACACTAGACTAGACCCACAGTGTGTTGTGATGATGATGTATACTAGACTAGACTAGACTAGACCCACAGTGTGTTGTGATGATGATGATGTATACTAGACTAGACTAGACTCAGTGTGTTGTGATGATGATGTATACTAGACTAGTCTAGACCCACAGTGTGTTGTGATGATGATGATGTATACTAGACTAGACTAGACCCACTGTGTGTTGTGATGATGATGTATACTAGACTAGACTAGACTAGACCCACAGTGTGTTGTGATGATGATGATGTATACTAGACTAGACTAGACTCACAGTGTGTTGTGATGATGATGTATACTAGACTAGTCTAGACCCACAGTGTGTTGTGATGATGATGATGTATACTAGACTAGACTAGACCCACTGTGTGTTGTGATGATGTAGACTAGACTAGACCCACAGTGTGTTGTGATGATGTAGACTAGACTAAACCCAGTGTGTTGTGATGATGATGTATACTAGACCTTCCATTCCCAGTCTGACCTTTCTGTCATGGGCCTCCTCCAGAGCCATAGTGAGGCCCACCGGAAATTGGAGGAACAGCACCTCATATTTCGCTTGGGCAACTTGCAGCCCAGTGGTATGAACATTGACTTCTCCAACTTTATAGTTCCTCTGTCCCTCTCTTCCCCTCCTCCTTCCCAGATCTCCCTCTATCTTCCTGTCTCCACCTATATTCTCCCTTTGTCCCGCCCCCCTGACATCAGTCTGAAGAAGGGTCTCGACCCGAAACGTCACCCATTCCTTCTCTCCTGAGATGCTGCCTGACCTGCTGAGTTACTCCAGCATTTTGTGAATGTATACTAGACTAGACCCACAGTGTGTTGTGATGATGATGTAGACTAGACCCACAGTGTGTTGTGATGATGTATACTAGACTAGACTAGACCCACAGTGTGTTGTGATGATGTATACTAGACTAGACCAGACCAAACACGCAGTGTGTTGTGATGATGATGTATCTCACTCACCTGGATCTGGATATAAAGGCGAGCTCTCAAACAGCACGGTGGTGCCACCATTGACAAGCGGGCCATAGACCACATAACTGTGCCCTGTGATCCAGCCAATATCTGCCACGCACCCATGGATATCGCCTTCCTCATAATTGAAGACGTACTGAAAGATAAAAGTTGCTGCATTTTACAAGGGCGGTCACGGTGGTGCAGCGGTAGAGATGCCGCCTTACAGCGAATGCAGCGCCGGAGACCCGGGTTCCATCCCCACTACAGGTGCTGTCTGTACGGAGTTTGTACGTTCTCCCCGTGACCTGCGTGGGTTTTCTCTGAGATCTTCGGTTTCCTCCCACACTCCAAAGACGTGCAGGTTTGTAGGTTAATTGTCTGGGTAAATGTAAAAATTGGCCCTAGTGGGTGTAGGATAGTGTTAATGTGCGGGGATCGCTGGTCGGCGCGGACCCGGTGGGCCGAAAGGGCCTGTTTCCGTGCTGTATCTCTAAACTAAATTAATTTCACACTTGGACAGTAGCTTCTGTTTCATGCATTATTTTAACATTTCCTTTATAATAGTCTTGAAAGTACATCTGCGGATAATGTTTTATAAACAGTTAATGCCTGCATTTCAAATCTTTCTGACAAATAGGTGAAAGCCTTTTAAAACTAAATTGAACAAAGAAGATTATTATTCACAAAATGCTGGAGTAACTCAGCAGGTCAGGCAGCATCTCGGGAGATTATTAGATGTTCAAGATGTGGACTCTTATACATCGGCGAGACCAAACGCAGACTGGGCAGAACATCTTCGCTCAGCCCGCCTGGACCTGCCTGATCTCCCAGTTGCTCGACACTTTAATTCTTCTTCCCATTCCCACACAGACCTTTCTGTCCTCAGTCTCCTCCATTGTCAGAGTGAGGCTAAACGCAAATTGGAGGAACAGCATCTCATATTTCGCTTGGGCAGATTACAGCCCAGTGGTATGAACATTGATTTCTCTCACTTCAGGCAGCCCCGGCATTCCCTCTCTCTCTATGTCTCTCCCACCCAAGTTGCACTAGCTTCTCACTTTCACCCTACAAACAGCTAACAATGGCCTGGTTCCTTTATCATCATTACTTTTTTGCATCTCTTTCATTCATTGTTCTTTATCTCTCCACATCACCGTCTATATCTCTCCTTTCCCTTATCCCTAACCAGTCTTAAGAAGGGTCTCGATCCGAAACATCACCCACTGAGTTACTCCGGCTTTTTGTGTCCATATTAGACCACCAGCACAGGATGAACAACTTGCTTTCTAAACATGCGGGGAACTACAGATGCTTGTTTACATAAGAAACAAAGTGCTGGACTAACATAGAACTAGGGTGAATGGTCGGCATGGACTTGGTAGGCTGAAGGGCTTGTTTCCATGTGTAAGAAGTAACTGCAGATGCTGGTTTAAACTGAAGATAGACACAAAAAGCTGGAGTAACTCAGCGGGACAGGCAGCATCTTTGGAGAGAAGGAATGGGTGACGTTTCGGGTCGAGACCCTTCTGCAGACTGATGTTTCCATGCTACATCTCAAACTAATATGAACGTTTTCACTTAGAGGATAGTCCATATCTGGAAGTTGTAGATGCAGATACAATTACGATGTTTAAAAGACATTTGGACAGATCTATTGGAAGGGTTTGGAGAGATATGGGCCAAATGCAGGCAAATGGAACTGGCCTAGTATGTCAACTTGGACAAGGTGTGCTGAAGGGCCTGTTTTCGGGTTGTACAGCTCTTTGACTTTATGATTCCAGATGGAGATGCTGTTGAAACAGCCTGGGTGAGTTCTCTTGCATCCCACAGAGGGCGGTCACGGTGGTGCAGCGGTAGAGTTGCTGCCTTACATCGAATGCAGCGTCGGAGACCTGGGTTCCATTCCCACTACGGGGGCTGTCTGTACGGAGTTTGCACGTTCTCCCCGTGTCTTGCGTGGGATTTCTCCGAGATCTTCGGTTTCCTCCCACACTCCAAAGACGTACAGATTTGTAGGTTAATTGGCTTGGTAAATGTAAAAATTGTCCCTAGTGGGTGTAGGATAGTGTTAGTGTGCGGGGATCACTGGTCGACGCAGACCCGGTTGGCCGAAGGGCCTGTTTCCGAGCTGTATCAGTAAACTAAACTAAACTAAAAAGGACATCCTTTGCAAATATTGCCAATGATGAAACATAGAAACATAGAAAATAGGTGCAGGAGGAGGCCATTTGGCCCTTCGAGCCAGCACCGTCATTCATTGTGATCACGGCTGATCATTCACAATCAGTAACCTGTGCCCAACGTCTCCCCATATTCCTTCATTCCACTAGCCCCTAGAGCTCTATCTAACTCTCTTTTAAATTAATCCAGTGAATTGGCCTCCACTGCCCTCTGTGGCAGAGAATTCCACAAAATCACAACTCTCTGGGTGAAAAAGTTTTTTCTCACCTCAGTTTTAAATGCCCTCCCCTTTATTCTAAGACTGTGGCCCCTGGTTCTGGACTCCCCCAACGATGGGAACATTTTTCCTGCATCTAGCTTGTCCAGTCCTTTTATAATTTTATACGTCTCTATAAGATCCCCTCTCATCCTTCTAAATTCCAGTGAATACAAGCCCAATCTTTCCAATCTTTCCTCATATGACAGTCCCGCCATCCTGGGTATCACAAAATGCTGGAGTAACTCAGCAGGTCAGGCAGCATCTCAGGAGAGAGGGAATGGGTGACGTTTCAGGTCGAGACCCTTCTTCAGACTGATGTCAGGGGGAGCGGGACAAAGGAAGGATATAGGTGGAGACAGGAAGACAGTGGGAGAACTGGGAAGGGGGGAGTGGAAGGGAGGGACAGAGGAACTATCTAAAGTTAGAGAAGTCAATGTTCATACCACTGGGCTGCAAGCTGCCCAGGCGAAATATGAGCTGCTGTTCCTCCAATTTGCGGTGGGCCGCACTATGGCACTGGAGGAGGCCCATGACAGAAAGGTCAGACTAGGAGTGGGAGGGGGAGTTGAAGTGCTCAGCCACCGGGAGATCAGGTTGGTTAAGGCGGACTGAGTGAAGGTGTTGAGCGAAACGATCGCCGAGCCTGCGTTTGGTCTCGCTGATGTAGAGAAGTTTGACATCTGGAACAGCAGATACAATAGATGAGGTTGGAGGAGGTGCAGGTGAACCTCTGCCTCACCTGGAAAGACTGTTTGGGTCCTTGGATGGAGTTGAGGGGGGAGGTAAAGGGACAGGTGTTGCATCACGTGCGGTTGCAGGGGAAAGTGCCCGGGGATGGGGTGGTTTGGGTAGGAAGGGACGAGTGGACCAGGGAGTTACGGAGGGAACGGTCTCTGCGGAACGCAGAGAGGGGAGGGGATGGGAAGATATGGCCAGTGGTGGGGTCCCGTTGTAGGTGACGGAATTGTTGGTGGATAATTTGTTGGATACGCTGGCTGGTGGGGTGGAAGGTGAGAATGAGGGGGATTCTGTCCATGTTACGAATGGGGGGAGGGGGAGCAAGAGTGGAGCTGCGGGATGTAGAGGAGGCCCAATGAGAGCCTCATCTATAATGGGAGAGGGGAAACCCCATTTCCTGAAGAATGAGGACATCTCTGATGCCCTAGTGTGAAACACCTCATCCCGGGCGCAGATGCGGCGTAGACGGAGGAATTGGGAGTAGGGGATAGATAGGGGATAACCCTGACCCTAACCCTTCTCTAACTTTAGATAATTCCTCTGTCCCTCTCTTCCCCTCCCCCTTCCCAGTTCTCCCTCTATCTTCCTGTCTCCACCTATATCCTTTCTTTGTCCCGCCCCCCTGACATCAGTCTGAAGAAGGGTCTCGACCCGAAACGTCACCCATTCCTTCTCTCCAGAGATGCTGCCTGACCTGCTGTTACTCCAGCATTTTGTGATACCTTCGATTTGTACCAGCATCTGAAGTTATTTTCCTACACAACCTCCATCCCAGGGATTAACCTCGTGAACCTACGCTGCACTGCCTCAATAACAAGGACGTTCTTCCTCAAATTAGGAGACCAAAACTGCACACAATACTCCAGATGTGGCCTCACCAGGGCACTATATAACTGCAGAAGGATCTCTTTGCTCCTATACTCAAATCCTTTCGTTATGTAGGCCAACATGCCATTTGCTATCTTCACTGCCTGGTTACTTTCAGTGACTGGTGTACAAGGACACCCAGTTCTCGTTGCACTTCCCCTTTACCTAATCTGACACTGAAGGGCATGTGTGTTTAGGCTGGTGGGTGAAGGTTGAACTGCTGACAATAGAATCAGCAGATGTGCCTCTTTGTCTTACACTAAACTCCTGCAGGCAGTGGTAGCAGTAGTTGGGGGGGGGGGGGGGGGGGGAGGGACATGAGGAACTACCGGTGCTTATGTGGCTGGCTAAACAGGTTTTGCAAGCTCAGTTCCACCACAATGACAGAAACTGTCACATGCCTCTGCTCCCTGGTTTGGCCTGAAAGTCTGTACACTGACTGACTCATGGAAACACTAGAAACTGCAGCTGTTGTTATCTTGATCAAGTATCAAAGTGCTGGAGGAACTCAGCAGATCAGGATGGTGGCGCAGCGGTAGAGTTGCTGCCTTACAGCGAATGCAGCGCCGGAGACCCGGGTTCCATCCCCACTACGGATGCTGTCTGTACGGAGTTTGTACGTTCTCCCCGTGACCTGCGTGGGTTTTCTCCGAGATCTTCGGTTTCCTCCCACACTACAAAGACGTGCAGGATTGTAGGTTAATTGGCTTGGTAAATGTAAAAATTGTCCACAGTGGGTGTAGGATAGTGTTAATGTGCGGGGATCGCTGGTCGGTGCGGACCTGGTGGGCCGAAGGGCCTATTTCCGCGCTGTATCTCTAAACTAAACTAAAGGACAGAAGACAGAGACTTTGGAGAGGTTGCAGAGGACGTTTCCGGAATCATGAGAGGAATAGATGGGGTAGATTGCCAGCTCTTCCAAGCATGAAGTTCAAATTCCACATTTGGATATATTTAGCTCCACTCATAACCAATATATCTGCCAACAATGGCAAGTCTTGAACATAAGCACATGTATAAACACAACGGCCAAAACCACAGCAACTTGACCATAAATGGAGAAGTAGAACTGCAATATTCCGCTCACAACTGAACGGTGAACAGAATTCACAGTTAGAAACATAGAAAATATGTGCAGGAGGCCAGCACCGCCATTCATTGTGATCATGGCTGATCATCCACAATCAGTAACCCGTGCCTGCCTTCTCCCCATATCCCTTGATTCCACTAGCCCCTAGAGCTCTATCTAACTCTCTTTTAAATTCATCCAGTGAATTTGCAGAGAATTCCACAAATTCACAACTCTCTGGGTGAAAACGTTTTTTCTCACCTCAGTTTTAAATGCCTTCCCCTTTATTCTTGGACTGTGGCCCCTGGTTCTGAAATTCTTAGACTGTGGCCCATGGTTCTGAGGCCCCATTGCTCTGCGTGCACTGTGAAGAAAGAATGCTTTTGGAGGACAACACTTTTGGCAATCATGGCTGATCATCCACAATCAGTAACACGTGCCTGCCTTCTCCCCATATCTCTTGATTCCGCTAGAGCTCTATCTAGGTTCCTGGTTCTGGACTCCCCCAACATTGGGAACATTTTTTCCTGCATCTAGCTTATAAAATTATCCTTTTATAATTTTATACGTCTCTATAAGATCCCCTCTCATCCTTCTAAACTCCAGTGAATACAAGCCCAGTCTGTCCAATCTTTCCTCATCAATTCAAATATGACTGATCTATCTCTCCCTCCTAACCCCATTCTACTGCCTTCTCTCCATAACCCCTGTCACCCTTGTTCATGACCCCTGACACCACTCTTCTGTGGCTACCACCCGCTCTTCCTCCTGAAACAGTTGTACTGTTATACTGAGAAACAGTTCATTCCCAGGGAATGACATATTTCGAAATAACAACTTGCATTTATATTACCCATTCAGTGTAATGAAGCATCTGAGTGTTTTCCCCATGATAGGGGAATCAGTAACTGGATGATCAATAATCAATCGGCAAAGGTTTAAGGTGAGAGGGGAAAGTACCTGACAGGAAAAAGGAATCCAACAGGCAACTTTTTCACTTTGAGGAAAAATGTTCCCAATGTTGGGGGAGTCCAGAACCAGGGGCCACAGTCTAAGAATAAAGGGGAGACCATTTAAAACTGAGGTGAGAAAAACTTTTTCACCCAGAGAGTTGTGAATTTGTGGAATTCTCTGCCACAGAGGGCAGTGGAGGCCAATTCACTGGATGAATTTAAGAGAGTTAGACAGAGCTCTTGGGGCTAGTGGAATCAAGGGATATGGGGAGAAGGCAGGCACGGGTTACTGATTGTGGATGATCAGCCATGATCATAATGAATGGCGGTGCTGGCTCAAAGGGCCAAATGGCCTCCTCCTGCACCTATTTTCTGTCTATGTCCATGTCTATGGGTGTTTGGAACGAGCTGCCGGAGGAGGTAGTTGAGGCAGGTAATATAGCAACATTTAAAAGACATTTGGACAGGTATATGGATAGGAAAGGTTTAGAGGGATATGGGGCAAACGCGGGTAAATGGAACTAGCTTAGATGGGCATCTTGGTCGGCATGGATGAGTTGGGCCGAAGGGCCTGTTTCTGTGCTGTGTGTCTTTAAGACATTTGACAGCGCCATAATCAGGCAGTTTGACTCAAGCCCCATAATAGCCATTGACCCCAGAGGTCAAATCTTATCATATCATATCATATATATACAGCGCGGAAACAGGCCTTTTCGGCCCACCGGGTCCGCGCCGACCAGCGATCCCCGCACATTAACACTATCCTACACACACTCGTGACATTTTTACATTTACACCAAGTCAATTAACCTACAAACCTGCACGTCTTTGGAGTGTGGGAGGAAACCGAAGCCCTCGGAGAAAACCCACGCAGGTCACGGGGAGAATGTGCAAACCAAAGATACTAGAGGAGCAAGATAGACCACTCGACCCTAAAAACCGTAGCATGTCACAGCGCCATTTTAGTAGGCAGAAACTTGCAGAAACATTTTAAAAGAACAAAAATCTGTGAATTGATAGATGAGATATATTCTGCATTTTTATGGTATCATCACACATACTGTTCCCCCACAACACTGATTACATTGCGAGAGGCAGAGCGAACGGCAGGGTTTGCTTACTAAAATGGCTCCTTTGCGTACTACACTTCAGTATCGACGATTTCAACAGAGTGGTCCATCTTGTTCCTCTAGTATCTTTGGTACAAACTCCGTGCAGACAGCAGGGAGAGAGAGAGAGAGTGATGAGATGTCGGTGCGTGTGTGACGGGACTGGTGCGGAGGTTAACACTGACCAAATGTAGCTGTTCAATGGCTACCTTGTGGGTGAGCGATGCGTACAGCAGGTATCCAGCCTGTGTATGTACCAGGCCTTTGGGTTGCCCTGTGCTTCCTGAGGTATACAGCAGGAACAGCAAGTCCTCACTGTCCATGGACTCAGGCTCGCACACAGCCTCCTCCTTATCCATTTCCTACGAAGAAAAGGCAGGTTGTCATTGACAAATACAACGTAGAACAATATGTCCGAGCCCAACATTTCAGCTTAGAGATACAGCACAGAAACAGGCCCTTCGGCCCACCGGGTCCGCGCCGACCAGCGATCCCTGTACATTAATACTATCCTAGGGACAATTTACACTTCCACCAAGCCAATTAACCTACAAACCTGTACGTCTTTGGAGTGTGGGAGGGAACCGAAGATCTCGGAGAAAACCCACGCAGGTCACGGGCAGAACGTATAAACTCCGTACAGACAGCACCTGTAGTGGGGATGGAACCCGGGTCTCCGGCGCTGCATTCGCTGTAAGGCAGCAACTCTACCGCTGCACCACCGTGCCGCACTCTGATGCCAGGATGAACTAATCTCCGCTTTCACATAATTCATATCCCTCCATAACCTGCATTTACATGTGCTGATATAAAAGCCTCTTAAATGCCACTTTTGTGTCTGCCTCCACCACCAGCCTTGGCAGCAGGTTCCAGGCATCCACCACCCTCTGTGTAACAAAACATGCCCCACACATCTCCTTAAACATGGCCCATCTCACCTTGAAGCTCTACCCTCTCGTCTGACATTTCAAATAGAAACAGAAACATAGGAGGCCATTCGGCCCTTCGAGCCAGCACCGCCATTCATTGTGATCATGGCTGATCATCCACAATCAGTAACCCGTGCCTGCCTTCTCCCCATATCCCTTGATTCCACTAGCCCCTAGAGCTCTATATAACTCTCTTTTAACTTCATCCAGTGAATTGGCCTCCACTGCCCTCTGCGGCAGAGAATTCCACAAATTCACAACTCTCTGGGTGAAAAAGTTTTTTCTCACCTCAGTTTTAAATGGCCTCCCCTTTATTCTTAGACTGTGGCCCCTGGTTCTGGACTCCCCCAACATTGGGAACATTTTTCCTGCATCGACCTTGTCCAGTCCTTTTATAAATTTATACGTCTCTATAAGATCCCCTCTCATCCTTCTAAATTCTAGTGAATACAAGCCCTGTCTTTCCAATCTTTCCTCATGGTAAACACCCATGCAAAACAGTCTTACAGTTCATGTCTTTTGTCTCTTAAAACACATGTTTTTGATGGGAGAGAGGGAAGAACAATGACGCCTGGAGACTGGATGTGAGGTCAGTGAGTTTGGGCATCACTGACAATGTATCTGGTCTGTGAAGGCAGTGGATAGGGTTGCCGTATTAGCCGGGACATCCCATATATTGGGCTAAATTTGTTTGTCCCGTACGGGACCACCCTTGTCCCATATTAGGCCCGGACGGGCACTGTCGGCCCGGACACTGTAGGCCCGGACACTGTAGGCCCAGGGGCCGCTGTAGGCCCGGACACTGTAGGCCCGGACATTGTAGGCTCGGACACTGTAGGCCCGGACACTGTAGGCCCGGGAACCGCTGTAGGCCCAGACACTGTAGGCTAACGGAGTGTGTTCGGGGAGTGTGGCCAAGTGTGTTTGCCTAACGGAGGTTGCGTAGCAACCCGCTTCCCGAGCCGGGCAGACTCTATTGGTGGAGTGGGAGCACGTGGCCGCTGGCTGGGTGAGGTCACATGGGGCGCGGGGCAGTGAGGTCACCTTTTGTCCCTTATTTGGGAGTTAGAAAGTTGGCAACACTAGCAGTGGACCACTTCATGGATGCTGGGGAACCAAGAAGTGAGTCCACATTGCAGAAGAGGAGGTATCACAGAGTCTTCATCTTCCTGTCTAACGAAGTGACCATTTCCAGGGAACAGTGTGGTTGTCCCACTTGGTGTCTGTTCAGCAACACACCCTGGGACCCTGCCATTCCCTTTATACCTCCTGGCCTAGTTTGTTTTGTGCCAAATGCCTCACTTTGCAGTTGTCCGAGTTAAATTGCATATCCCATCTTTTTGCCCACTTTCCCAGCTGATCATTATACTGTTGTAATCTTAGACAGCCTTCTTCACTGTACCAACAATTTATCCTGTTAGATATTGTTATTTACGAGGATGTTGCCAGGACTAGAGGGTTTGAGCTACATGGAGAGGTTGAGTAGGATGGGTCTCTATTCCATGGAGCGCAGGAGGATGAGGGGAGATCTTATAAAGCAGTACAAAATCATGAGAGGAATAGATCGGGTAGATGCACAGAGGCTCTTGCCCAGAGTAGGGGAATCGAGTACCAGAGGACATAGGTTCAAGGAGAAGGGGAAAAGATTTAATAGGAATCTGAGGGGTAACTTTTTCACACAAAGGGTGGTGGGTGTATGGAACAAGCTGCCAGAGAAGGTAGTTGAGGCTGGGACTATCCCATCATTTAAGAAACAGTTGGACAGGTACATGGATAGGACAGGCTTGGAAGGATATGGACCAAATGCGGGTAAGTGGGACTAGGGTAGCTGGGACATTGTTGGCCAGTGTGGACGAGTCGGGCCGAAGGGCCTGTTTCCACACTGTATCACTCTATAACTCTATGAAGGGCCTGTTTCCACACTGTATCACTCTATGACTCTATGAAGGGCCTGTTTACAACTGTATCACTCTATGACTTGCAGCAGCACAACAAAATATGTAAACATAGAACACTGTAAACAATATAATAAACGAGAGAAAAGAAAGTTCAATGTGTATATATACACATACCCACATACACATATATATAGATCATATATATATATATATATCCACACACACACATACGTACACACAAACAACAAACAATAATAGTGCAATAACAACAATAGTGTATTGTAGTTCACAGTTTCTTTGAGGTGGTAGTGTTTAATACCTGCGTACCATCGATATCTACAGCACTGCCCGAACATTATGGCTATTTCATGTAACATGAGTAATAAACCTTTACACAATAGTCATTTCTAATCACCGCAGTTTGATCCCCGTACAATGATTTAAACGTTGCCAAAGGTATAGGTTTTAACAATAACACTAAGGCGGTCAAGGTGGTGCAGCGGTAGAGTTGCTGCCTTACAGCGAATGCAGCGCCGGAGACCCGGGTTCCATTCCCACTACGGGTGCTGTCTGTATGGAGTTTGTACGTTCTCCCCGTGACCTGCGTGGGTTTTCTCTGAGATCGGTTTCCTCCCACACTCCAAAGACGTGTAGGTTTGTAGGTTAATTTGCTTGGTAAATTTTTTTTTTAATAGTCCCAAGTGTGTGTAGGATAGTGTTAGTGTGCGGGGATCGCTGGTCGGTGCGGACCTGGTGGGCTGAAGGGCCTGTTTCCGCGCTGGATCTCTAAACTAAACTAAACTAGACTTACTTCCTCAAGTGGGATGTCGAGCTCTCCCATGGGAACCTTCTTGTCTGTTCTCTGTCCAACAAAAACATGTTTCACTGTGGGGCATTCTTCCAGCGCCTCATCCACTGTCCTCTTCAGTTCGATTACACGACCACCGCGGACTCCTTCGTTACAGGTGATAACCACCTTGCATTGGGCTAACATATTGAAAACAAAGAGCATGGGTGGATGTTGATGGCATAGAAATCCACAGCAAACAAACAGAGGCAAAAGGAAATCATTCCAGAAGCTTTGCAACTAATCTTCACTCTGAGTGAAGTTCACCTGATACCATTTATTCACAAAATGCTGGAGTAACTCAGCAGGTCAGGCAGCATCTCGGGAGAGAAGGAATGGGTGACGTTTCAGGTCGAGACCCTTCTTCAGACTGATGTCAGGGGGGCGGGACAAATACCATGCCTAGAGCAGAAAGTGGTGGACCTCAGTGGGTCAGGCAGCATCTGCGGAGGGAATTGACAGTCGTTGTTTCAGGTCAAGACTCTTCTTCAGTCTGAAGAAGGATCCTGACCCGAAATATGGCCTGCCCATTTCCTCCACAGAAGCAACCTTGCCCGCTTATGGCTTTGGAATCACGAGGAACTGTAGATAGACACAAAAGTCTGGAGTAATTATTCACAAAATGCTGGAGTAACTCAGCAGGACAGGCAGCATCTCTGGAGAAAAGGAAAATGTGACGTTTCGGGTTGAGACCCTTCTTCAGACTATAAATGCTGGAATCCTCAGCAAAACACTAAATGTTGGAGAAACTCAATGGGTCAGGCATCATCTGTGGAGGGAATGAACACACAAATATTTTGCAAATGGGGCTAGGAAAATGACTGTCAATTCCCTCCACAGATGCTACCTGACTCTCTGAGCCATAGAAACATAGAAAATAGGTACAGGAGGCCATTTGGCCCTTCGAGCCAGCACCACCATTCATTGTGATCGTGGCTGATCATCCACAATCAGTAACCCGTGCCTGCCTTATCCTCATATCCCTTGATTCCACTAGCCCTTAGAGCTCTATCTAACTCTCTCTTAAATCCATCCAGTGAATTGGCCTCTTGTTCTCGTGCGACAACTGAGGAAACACAATCTGCCACAGGCAATGATGGTCCAATTCTATACTGCTATCATTGAGTCCGTCCTCACCTTCTCCATCGTGGTCTGGTTTGGCTCAGCCACCAAGCACGACATCCGGAGGCTGCAATGGATCGTTCGCACAGCTGAGAAGGTTGTTGGCTGCAACCTTCCTCCCATTGACAAACTGTACACTGCAATGGGCCAGGAAGCGAGCGGGCAAGATCATCTCTGACCCCTCTCACCCTGGTCACAAACTCTTTGAAGCACTTCCTTCTGGAAGGCGACTCCGGACTGTCAAAGCACCCACAGCCAGACATAAAAACAGCTTTTTCCCACGAGTGATAGCTCTACTCAATAACCAAAGTCTGTCGTCTGTTTGTTGCTCTGGTTTATTTTCACCCACATGTTTAGACCGTAATGTTGTATCCTTATTGTTTTGATGTGTTTATGCTTTATTCTTCATTGTTAACTGTATGTTTGTGTTGTCATTTGTGAGCGGAGCACCTTGACACATTCCTTGTATGTGCACATACTTGGCCAATAGACTTATTCATTCATAGGTGACACAGGGTGAACCTCTATAGCACACGGACTGGTTGCATCATGGTCTGGTTTGGCAACGCGAATTCCCAATGTTGGGGGAGTCCAGAGCCAGGGGCCAAAGTCTAAGAATAAAGGGGGGGGCATTTAAAACTGAGGTGAGAAAAAACATTTTCACCCAGAGAGTTGTGAATTTGTGGAATTCTCTGCCACAGAGGGCAGTGGAGGCCAATTCACTGGATGAATTTAAAAGAGAGTTAGATAGAGCTCTAGGGGCTAGTGGAATCAAGGGATATGGGGAGAAGGCAGGCACAGGGTACTGATTGTGGATGATCAGCCATGATCACAATGAATGGCGGTGCTGGATCGAAGGGCCGAATGGCCTCCTCCTGCACCTGTTTTCAATGTTTTTTCTATGTTTCTATGAATGAAGGTGATTACAGAGAATGATAGTCACTGCCCGCTCCATCACGGGTACTGACCTCTATACCATACAGGAGATCTACAGGAGCTGCTGCCTCAAAAAGGCGCCACACTCTTGCCTCACTGCTAACATTAGAAAGAAGGACTCTCCAGGTTCATAGCAACCTCTGCACAACATGATCCACTACCATGGCCACTATCATCTTCTACTGGCTTTGTTTTCGTCGCGTTACAGATTCTTTGCACGACCGTGGTCTTGTTACCTGGTATTACTCTTTATTCATTTATTATATTATTGATTATTATATATTTATCTGTGATTTATTGCATTTATGGACCTGTTCAGCTACAGCAAACAATAAGGTCATTGTTCTGTTGCCAGTACATATAACAAATAAACACTCTTAATTCAAGGGTCAACTTCATCAGGAGTGATTCATTGTCGTATGTACCAAATACAGAATTAATTTTTTACCTGCTTCACCAAAACAGATCTGTAAACATTGTTTAGTTTAGTTTAGTTTAATCTATTTATTGTCACGTGAAAAGCTTTTTGTTGCGTGCTAACCAGTCAGCGGAAATACTATACATAGAAACATAGAAACTATACATGATTAGAATTGAACCATCCACAGTGTACAGATTCGTGATAAAGGGAATAACGTTGATAAAATCTAACAAAGTCCATCAAAGACAGTCCGAGGGTCTCCAATGACATAGATAGTAGCTCAGGACTGTTCTCTAGTTGTTGATAAGATGGTTCAGTTGCCTGATAACAATTCTCATAAATAACATAATAAACAAACTAAAAAGTTCAATTAATTTTTTTAAAAGCTGGGACTGATGCAGCTTGCCCCCTTATGACGTGGATGTGGCCTAAAGATGTCATAGCAACAGAAAATAGGTGCAGGAGGAGGCCATTTGGCCCTTCGAGCCAGCACCGCCATTCATTGTGATCATGGCTGATCATCCACAATCAGTAACCCGTGCCTGCCTTCTCCCCATATCCCTTAATTCCGCTAGCCCCTAGAGCTCCATCCATGGGTTTTATCCAAAATCTTGCGGCGGTAGAGTTGCTGCCTTACCCGGAGACCCAGGTAATGCAGCGCCGGAGACCCGGGTTCCATCCCCTCTGCGGGTGCTGTCTGTACGGAGTTTGTACGTTCTCCCCGTGACCTGAGTGGGTTTTCTCCGAGATTTTCGGTTTCCTCCCACACTCCAAAGGCGTACAGGTTTGTAGGTTAATTGGCTTGGTAAATGTAAAAATTGTCCCTAGTGTGTGAGGGATAGTGTTAATGTGCGGGGATCGCTGGTCGGCGCAGACCCGGTGGGCCGAAGGGCCTGTTTCTGCGCTGTATCTCTAAACTAAACTAAACTAAACCCACTTTCGTCTTCACAGAAAGTAATGTGAAAGTATTAGTGACTGTTGTCTTATTTACACATAAACGTGACTTAATTATTTTCTAAATAGACTTTGTTGCCCTGACAGGAAAAGCAGACACTGGGCAAAACATGGAAAATTGTCCACTGTTTACTCTCCCATAATAACACTAAGGATTTAGCAATCCAAAATCAATTTCTAATTCACAATGACTAAAGTACATAAGTATCCCCTAATTCCTATTCCCTCTAGTCATGCCACACAGAAAAGCCATATATTTTTCTCCTATGACCCAATTAATATTTTGACTATGTATTAAATTACAAATACAATGGGGCACATGGATTATGTTAAGTGGATAGATAGATAGATGTCAGCTTTTTAGGTTCAATCAGCTAGAGAGAGAGTATTGGTCTCTCTACCTTCTTCTGTTAGATGGGTCACGACATGAATCTTTGCCCATCCATGTTACTGGAGTAATTCCCATTGATTTACTCCAGTAGTTTGTATCTTGAACTCATGATACTGTTTAGAGAAACAGTGCAGACACAGGCCCTTCGGCCCACCGGGTCCGCGCCGACCAGCGATCCCCGCACATTAACACTATCCTACACCCACTAGGTATAATTTTTACATTTACCAAGCCAATTAACCTACAAACCTGCACGTCTTTGGAGTGTGGGAGGAAACCGAAGATCTCGGAGAAAACCCACGCAGGTCACGGGGAGAACGGACAAACTCCGTAGACAGCACCCGTAGTGGGGATGGAACCCGGCTCTCCGGCGCTGTAAGGCGGCAACTCTACCGCTGCGCCACCGTGCCGTCCAGTTGTATTTGACTGGATAGCACGCAGAACAAACTTTTCACTGCCATTTTGTACAAGTGGCAATAAATAAATTAAGTCAATAAGTGGACACCTAATGTTTGAATTGACAACTGACAACTTCTTTCCCTGTGTTATCCGGCTTCTGAACGGTCCTTCCATCAGCTCGGGTACTGTCCGATTCACCTCTACCCCATTGCAGACATTGGACTTTGTCTCTGGAACTGATGCGCTACAATGCTGAGAACTAGTCTGCTCTGTATCTTCCCCTTTGCTCCACCTGCTGTACTTGAGTTTGACGTGATTGTATGTATGTATGGTGAATCTAATCCATTTATTCACAAAATGCTGGAGTAACTCAGCAGGTCAGGCAGCATCTCGGGAGAGAAGGAATGGATAGCAGGAAACAAAGCTTTTCACTGTACCTCAGTACAATTGACAATAATAGACAATACAATAGACAATAGACAATAGGTGCAGGAGTAGGCCATTCGGCCCTTCGAGCCAGCATCACCATTCAATGTGATCATGGCTGATCATTCACAATCAGTACCCCGTTCCTGCCTTCTCTCCATACCCCCTGACTCCACTATCTTTAAGAGCTCTATCCAACCCTCTCTTGAAAGCATTCAGAGAATTGGCCTCCACTGCCTTCTGAGGCAGAGAATTAATAAACCGAAACCAAACTGGATACATAACGCTCGAACAGACAACTAACATAACTCTTAATTAGACCAAAGAGCAATGAAAAGAATGCAAGATCACGTACCATCACGGATCCTTCCCGCCAGGGCTTGGGCACTGAATCCCGCAAAGACCACCATGTGCACGGCCCCGATCCTCGCGCACGCCAGCATTGTTACTATGGCCAGCGGGGTCATTGGCAGGTAGACCGCCACTCTGTCTCCCCTCTGCACACCGTAGCGCTTCAAGGTATTAGCCAGGCGGCACGTGCTCTCCAAAAGCTCCCTGTAACACACAACCATGGACTAATCATACAGGGTGGTGGTGAAGTCCGGGCGCCTGGCAGACATGGGCACTGCCCGAGCCGGCTGCCTGCCCCTTTACGGGTTACGTCCGTGCCCGGGTGGTACTTGAGAGGGACCACGCGCTGTCCACGGGCACCATGGGGGATTTCCATGACGGCTGGGCACCGCGGGGGGTGGAATGCATCCTGGACAAGGATTGTAACATGGTTGGTCAAGAGTGACCAACAAGAGTAACATGGTTGAGAGTGATCAGCCATGATCGCATTGAATGGCGGTGCTGGCTCGAAGGGCTGAATGGCCTACTCCTGCACCTATTGTCTATTGTCTATTGTCTATTGTAACATTTAAGAATATTTGTTTAGATACTTGGGTGATTTTGTATTCTGGTGGTGGGTTTGTTTGACATTGTTTTGTATTGTATCTATTATTACAATAATTGGTCACATTTATTTTTGCTACAAATTCGGGCGGCACGGTGGTGCAGCGGTAGAGTTGCCGCCTTACAGCGAATGCAGCGCCGGAGACCCGGGTTCCATCCCCACTATGGGGGCTGTCTGTACGGAGTTTGTTCATTCTCCCCGTAGGTTAATTGGCTTGGTAAATGTAAAAATTGTCCCTAGTGGGTGTAGGATGGTGTTAGTGTGCGGGGATCGCTGGCCGGCGCGGACCCGGTGGGCTGAAGGGCCTGTTTCAGCTCTGTATCTCTAAACTAAACTAAACTAAACTACGGGTGCTGTCTGTACGGAGTTTGTACGTTCTCCCTGTGACCTGCGTGGGTTTTCTCCGAGATCTTCAGTTTTCTCCCACATTCTAAAGACGTGCAGGTTTGTAGGTTAATTGACTTGGTGTATGTGAAAATTGTCCCTCGTGTGTAGGATAGTGTTAATGTGTGGGGATTGCTGGTCGCGACAGACTTGGCCTGTATTTCTAAACTAAATTAAACTAAACTAAACCAAGTTTATTGAACGTGATGTAGGATTCTTAGCTTAGAGAGGAACGATGCTGTGTTCAAAGCGCTCTAGGTCATACCTGTACGTGATCCTGACCTCAGTGCCCGGCTCATCTCTCTCCCAGATCACAGCCACCTTGTTGGGGGACTGGTTAGCATGACGATCCAAACAGTTCACTGAGAATAAATGCACGTTAGCAACAGACCATCAGAGACAGCATCTTAATCACAAACATGGCGGCATGGTGGCGCAGCGGCAGAGTTGCTGCCTTACAGCGAATGCAGCGCCGGAGACCAGGGTTCCATCCCCACTACGGGTGCTGTCTGTACGGAGTTTGTACGTTCTCCCCGTGACCCGCGTGGGTTTTCTCCGAGATCTTCGGTTTCCTCCCACACTCCAAAGACGTGCAGGTTTGTAGGTTAATTGGCTTGGTAAATGTAAAAATTGTCCCTAGTGGGTATAGGATAGTGTTAATATGCGGGGATCGCTGGTCGGCGCGGACCCGGTGGGCCGAAGGGCCTGTTTCCGCGCTGTATCTCTAAACTAAATTTTAAAAATTAAAAAGAAACAAAACACCAAACAAAATCTGGCACCTAACCGAAGCAATTATGAGGAATGATGGCCTAAAGCTTCTTCAAAGAAATATGTCTGAAAGAGGAGAGGAAGGTGAACATCGCCTATCCATGTTCTCCACAGATGCTGCCTGACCCGCTGAGTTACTCCAGCACTCTGTGAAACGTCACCTATCCATGTTCTCCAGAGATGCTGCCTGACCCACTGTGTTACTCCAGCACTCTGTGAAACATCACCTATCCATGTTCTCCACAGATGCTGCCTGACCCTGATGCCTCCTGAACGCTGGTCATTTCTCCAGTTTTGGGGAGCAACTAATTAAAGTAGATCTGGTCTATCCCCTCTTCATTGTTCTTGTGTATCGCCCACCAAAAATGCATAAGGACTTCATCACCCAATTTGCTGATTTTATCTCTAACATTTTGCCCAAATTTAACCGGGTCCTGATTCTTGGTGATTTTAACATTCATGTTTGCTGTCCTACTAAGCCTCCTGTGAGTGAATTTATGCACCTGGTTGAGTCCTTCAATCTGTCTCTACTTACCACTGGACCCACTCACAAGCTGGGTCATACACTCGACCTAGTGTTATCGTCTGGTTTCCCAATCAGCAACATAGAAATTATTGATGCTTGCCTGTCAGATCACAGCGCTGTTATATTTGATACATCTCTGCCTTTCTCTCCCGCCAAATCTCATCTCCTTGTTCGTTACTCCCGCTACATAAACTCATCGACTGCCAGTAAATTCTCCGAGGCTCTCATAGCTGCCCCCAATATCTGCACTATTGAGGCTTCTCCCCCCCATCTCAGCACTGAGGATCTCATCTCTTTATTTAATATCACTTGCTCTTCATCCTGGATTCTGTTGCTCCTCTTAAAATGAAAAAGCCTAAGCCCAAAGGTCGGCCTTGGCTCAATGACACCACCAGCCCTAAGAAGAGAATGCAGAAAATCAGAACGGAGGTGGAAATGTGACAAGCTTCAAATTTTCTTCGAAATTCTGAGAAACAATCTTCTCAAATACCAGGAAGCAGTAAGGTCTGAGTGAGCACAATACTTTTCCGACCTTATCTCCAAAAACTCTCATAATTCCAAGGTCTGTCATATGTCCCGCCCCCAGTACCAGCTTAGTTGGGTCCCCTGCTAAGTGCAAAGAATTCTCTAAATTTTTCACTACCAAAGTTGAGAACATTAGAATGAATATTTCCCCTCCCACCCGTGACCTAGCTGTTCATCTAAATTGGACTGTTTCCAACCCGTCACTCTATCCTCCCTTGCAAAGCTTGTCTCCACTATGAAACCTGCAACCTGCCCCCTTGATGCTGTCCCCACTGCCCTTCTGAAGGATGTCATTGCAATAGCCGGTCCCAGCATCCTCTCATCAACAGTTCTCTGGCCACTGGCACTGTTCCAATCTGCTTCAAGCACGCGGTGGTCCAGCCCCTACTGAAAAAACCTAACCTAGACCCCACCTTGCCTAGCAACTACAGACCCATTTCCAAACTGCCATTCCTGTCAAAAGTCCTTGAAAAGGTCATTCTAAATCAACTACTGCCTTACCTACACCAAAATACCATCCTGGAAAGTTTCCAGTCAGGTTTCAGGGCCCACCACAGCACAGAGTCTGCCTTGTTGAAGGTACACAACGACCTGCTTCTCGCCATCGACACCGGCGACTGCAATCTTGCTCCTTCTCAACCTCAGCACTCTGTGAAACGTCACCTATCCATGTTCTCCAGAGATGCTGCCTGACCCGCTGAGTTACTCCAGCATTTTTTGTTCTACCATGAATTTTAATGCTGAAAGTTACAAAGAAACATTTGCAACATCAGAACCTGAAAGACAGTGGAGGCCAATTCACTGGATGAATTTAAAAGAGAGTTAGATAGAGCTCTAGGGGCTAGTGGAATCAAGGGATATGGGGAGAAGGCAGGCACGGGTTACTGATTGTGGATGATCAGCCATGATCACAATGAATGGCGGTGCTGGCTCGAAGGGCCAAATGGCCTCCTCCTGCACCTATTTTTTATGTTTCTATGTTTTTATGAAAGAATGTAAGAACAATGAAAAACATGCCGATTTGATGCACGTATAAATATTAATTTCCCAAAACCTTCAGCTGTTCATGCACTTTCTTCGTCTCGATTATACTGATGCTGATTTCAGCAGGAATTAGTCTCATATGAAAAGCATCCAATCAACCCACTGTTCCTATCCCATTTCGTGATTTAGAGATGTAAATGCTGAGGCTCTATAGGAGGAGGTTTACAAGAATGATTCCAGGAATGAGTGGGTTAACATATGAGGAGCGTTTGATGGCACTGGGCCTGTACTCGCTGGAGTTTAGATGGATGAGGGGGGGACCTCATTGAACCATACGGAATAGTGAAAGGCTTGGATAGAGTGGATGTGGAGCGACCTTTAATTCTGAGGTTATGTCCACTGGTGGGAGAGTCTAGGATTTTTAAAGGCAGAGATAGACAAATTCTTGATTAGAACGGGTGTCAAGGGTTATGGGGAGAAAGCAGGAAAATGGGATTAAGAGGCAGAGATCAGCCATGATTGAATGGCAGAGTAGATTCAATGGGCTGAATGGCCTAGTTTTACTCCTATAACTTAGGATCCAATTGGTCACATTCCTTCATTAGAATCATAACACAGTAGGTCAGGCCTCATCTCTGGATAACATGGATGGGCATCGTTTCGGGTTGAGACCCTTCTTCAGACTGATCGTAGTAGGGGGGGAAAGCTGGAAGAGAGGCGGGGGTGGGAGAGAGCCGGGCGAGTGATAGGTGGATACAGGTGAGGGGAGGTTCATTGGCAGATGGATGGGCCAAGGCCAGAGATACAAAGACAGAAAATGTGAGAAATGGGGATACAGATGGAAGTAGCATGAAATGTGAAGCCAGAGTGGTGCAGCGGTAGAGTTGCTGCCACAGCGAATACAGCGCCGGAGACCCGGGTTCCATCCCCACTACAGGTGCTGTCTGTACGGAGATTGTACGTTCTCCCCGTGACCTGCGTGAGTTTTCTCCGAGATCTTTGCTTTCCTCTCACACTCCAAAGACGTGCAGGGTTGTAGGTTAATTGGCTTGGTGTATGTGTAAATTGTCCCTAGTGGGTGTAGGATAGTTAATGTGCGGTGGGCCGAAAGAGACTGTTTCCGCGCTGTACCTCTGAACTAAACTAAACTAAAAGTTAGGAACATAGGTGGAAGGGGGAACGGAAAAATTGGTGCACTTCCAGGTGGGGCACAGAGAAAAGAGAGTGAAAAAAAGAAAGTAACGGGGGGAAATGTCCACATTAGAGGGCAGAGCTAAGAAAGTGAGAGGGGGAAAGTTTAATGGAGACTAGACCAAGTAGACCCGTTGGGCCCAAACCTGCATTGGTGCAGCACCCTCTCCTGCCCCCCTCCAACTCCCCTCTCCCCCTCCCTCCTCCCCCCCTCCCTCCCTCCCTCCTCCCCCCCTCCCTCCCCCTCCCCCTCTCCCCTCCCTAGGAGATAGACCTAAACTTTAAAATGTGAATAACTTAAAAAATATAACACCGATTTCCATGAAACCTCTTCCATTAGCACCAAAGGGACGACGATGTGTAAGGTGGGCCTAAAATGGTCACGCTATCGTGTACCATGTTGGCTGTAGTTCAGGAACAAACAAACAAACAAACGAGAGTTTTAGTATATAGATGGGCAGGGCAGTTTCTTACAGAGAGAGTAGGGAGCCTGGAACGTAGTGGTGGAAGCAGATACGATAGTGGTGTTTAAGTGGCTTTTAGGTAGTCACATGGCAGTGCAGGGAATAGAGGGGTGTGAATCATGTATGGGCAGATGAGACCAGTTTAACTTGGCATCATGTCCTGGACAAATGTTGTGGGCCGAAGGGCCTGTTCCTGTAGAAACATAGAAACATAGAAATTAGGTGCAGGAGGAGGCCATTTGGCCCTTCGACTTGAATATCTCAACTTAATGGTTCAAATTCTTGCATCGCCGATCTCTGCCATATCTCACAGTCATACGGCCATTCATTGTGCCTGCCTTCTCCCCATATTCCTTGATTCCACTAGCCCCTAGAGCTCTATCTAACTCTCTTTTAAATCCATCCAGTGAATTGGCCTCCACTGCCCTCTGTGGCAGAGAATTCCACAAATTCACAACTCTCTGGATGAAAAAGTTTCTTCTCGCCCCAGTTTTAAATGGCCTCCCCTTTATTCTTAGACTGTGGCCCCCGGTTCTGGACTCCCCCAACATTGGTAACATTTTTCCTACATCTAGCTTGTCCAGTCCTTCTATAATTTTATATGTCTCTATAAGTTCCCCTCTCATCCTTCTAAACTCCAGTGAATACAAGCCCAGTCTTTCCAATCTTTTCTCATATGACAGTCCCGCCATCCCGGGGATTAACCTGGTGCACTGCCTCAATAGCAAGGATGTCCTTCCTCAAATTAGGAGACCAAAACTGCACACAATACTCCAGATGTGGTCTCACCAGGGCCCTGTACAACTGCAGAAGGACCTCTTTACTCCAATACTGAAATGTTTAGGAGTAAAGAGGTCCTGTACTGCACTTCTCTCTGTGCTACTGTAGGGCTACTGGAGATTACAGAGATAGGCAAGTTCTAGAGGCATATGGGTCAAACAATGGCAAGTGGGACAAGCTTAAAAGGGACATTTTGGTTGGTATGGACAGGTCAGGCCAAAGGGCTTGTTTCCATGCCGAATGACTATGAGATATGGCAGAGATCGGCGATGCAAGAATTTGAACCATTAAGTTGAGATATTCAAGTCTGGAGGTTAATATAGAACATGTGAAAAAAATAATTATGTGGGATGCAGAGAAATTCAGAAGAAGCTGCAGTGCCCTCCAGCATTTGTGTCACATCAGTCCGAAGAAGGGTCTCGACCCGAAACGTCACCCATTCCTTCTCTCCAGAGATGCTGCCTGACCCGCTGAATTACTCCAGCATTTTGTGTCTACCCTCGGTTTAAACCAGCATCTGCAGTTGTTTTTCTGACACATTGTGCCCTCCAGAATGTTTGGGACAAAGACCCTTCATTTATTTATTTGTCTCTGTACTCCACAATTTGAGATTTGTAATAGAAAAAATCACATGTGGGAACTACGTATAAACACTGCTGTAATTTCTACATGGTGAAAGCAAAATGTATAAAAATGGCCTTTATTAAAATTTGACAATGTGCACTTTAACCACATGCGATTTTCTCTATTACAAATCTCAAATTGTGGAGTACAGAGGCAAATAAATAAATGATGGGTCTTTGTCCCAAACATTATGGAGGGCACTGTAGAGAAGTAGAAACAATTACGACTTTTCAAAGGAAGTTAGTCAGATATAGGAAGTGTTTGGGAAGGAACAGCGGATGCTGCTTTAAACCGAAGATAGACACAAAATGCTGGAGTAACTCAACGAGGCAGACAGTATCTCTGCACAGAAGGAACGGGTGATGTTTCAGGTTGAGACCCTTCTTCAGACTGAGAGTCAGGGGAAAGGGAAACGAGAGATATAGATATAGAACAAATTCATGTAAGATATGCAAAAAAGTAACGATGATAAAGGAAACAGGCCATTGTTAGCTGTTTACTAGGTGAGAACGAGAAGCTGGAGTGACTTGGGTGGGGGAAGGACGGAGAGAGAGGGAGTGCAGGGGTTACTTGAAGTTAGAGAAATCAAATTCTATGTCTATGTCTGTCTAAATTCATACCACTGGGCTGTCAGCTGTCCAAGTGAAATATGAGGTGCTGTTCCTCCAATTTGCATTTGGCCTCAATCTGACAATGGAGGAGGCCCAGGACAGAAAGGTCAGTGTGGGAATGGGTGGGGGAATTAAAGTGTTTGGCAACCGGAAGATCAGGTAGGTCCAGACGGACTGACCGGTGGTGTTCAGTGAAATGATTGCCCAGTCTATGTTTGGTCTCGCCGATGTATTTGGTCTTGCCGATGGTCATGCCACCTCTAGAACAATGGATACAGCAGAGGAGGTTGGAGGAGGTGCAAGTGAACCACTGCCTCACCTGAAAGGACTGGTCAGTCGAGGGGGGAGGTACAGGGACAGGTGTTGCATCTCCTGCGGTTGCAGGGGAAGGTACCTGGGGAGGGGGTGGTTTGAGTGGGAAGGGACGAGTGGACCAGGGAGTTGCGGAGGGAACGGTCTCTGCGGAAAGCAGAAAGCGATGGAGATGGGAAGATGTGGGCAGTAGTGGGATCCCGTTGGAGGTGGTGAAAATGTTGGAGGATTATGTGCTGTATACGACGGCTGATGGGGTGGAAGGTGAGGACAAGTTGGTCCCTGTTACGAATGGGGGAGGGGGAGCAAGAGCGGAGCTGCGGGATACCGAGGAGACACGAGTGAGGGCCTAATCTATGATGGGAGAGGGGAAGCCCCGTTCCCTAAAGAATGAGGATATTTTGGATGTCCTGGTATGGAACACCTCATCTTGGGTGCAGATGCAGCGTAGACAGAGGAATTGGAAGCAGGGAATAGTCTTTGCAAATGTTTGGGGGGATATGGGCCAAATACAGCAAATGGGACTAACCTAGAATGCCAACTTGGTGGGCTGAAGGGCCTGTTCCTGTAGTTTTTGGTTTTGGTATATGTCAAATGTACTGTGGGGCAGTGAAAAGCTTTGTGTTGCTCTCTATCAAAACTGTGACTCTATATATAAACCTTTCCTCTATGACTCCAAGTGGAACAGGTCTGATGGGACAGCTCTGTAGAGAACTGGCGTGGGCCTGATGTGTCAGGATATGCAAGTCAATTAGAGCAGATGAACTGGATACAGGTTGACAATGGATCGGAGCAGCCAAATTCAGCATGTGCTCAGGTTTCTGAATGGTGATCCCAGAGTGTGCATTAAGATGATTCAGTCTGCTCTGAGACCATGAGGGGTTCAGCAGCAGATCAGCTGAACAAGGACAGAGAAGGGAAGACTCCTACAGCTGCTAATGGGGAGAATCTGAAAAGATGTTACACTGAGAATTCTTCATTCCCAGTATTTAGTTTCTTCCTTTTCACACCACACGTTTAACAGTAAAGGGAACAAATAGATTCGAAACAAAGCCACAAAGTGCTAGAATAACTCAGCGGGTCAGGCAGCATCTGTGGAGAACATGGATAGGTGACGTTTCACAGAGTGCTGGAGTAACTCAGCGGGTCAGGCAGCATCTGTGGAGAACATGGATAGGTGACGTTTCACAGAGTGCCGGAGTAACTCAGTGGGTCAAGTCAAGTCAAGTCAAATCAAATTTATTTGTCACATACACATACACGATGTGCAGTGAAATGAAAGTGGCAATGCCTGCGGGTTGTGCACAAAAAGAATTACAGTTACAGCATATAAATAAAGTTAATAAGTTACTATTATTGTCGACAAAAATTTAGTCTCTGGGGTTATAAAAGTTGACAGTCCTGATGGCCTGTGGGAAGAAGCTCCGTCTCATCCTCTCCGTTTTCACAGCGTGACAGCGGAGGCGTTTGCCTGATCGTAGCATCTGGAACAGTCCGTTACTGGGGTGGCAGGGGTCCCTCATGATCTAGCTTGCTCTGGATCTGCACCTCCTGATGTATAGGTCCTGCAGGGGGATGAGTGTAGTTCCCATGGTGCGTTCTGCCGAACGCACTACTCTCTGCAGGACCATCCTGTCCTGGGCAGAGCTGTTCCCAAACCAGACTGTAATGTTGCCGGACAGGATACTCTCTACAGCCCCAGAGTAGAAGCAATGAAGGATCCTCTGAGACACTCTGAATTTCCTCAGTTGTCTAAGGTGGTAAAGGCGCTGCTTAGCCTTACCCACCAGTGCGGCAATGTGCGTTGCCCACGTCAGATCCTCTGCGATGCGGACTCCCAAGTATTTGAAACTGCTCACCCTATCCACAATAGACCCATTTATCTCCAGTGGCATGTACGTCCTTGGATGTTTAGCCCTTCTGAAGTCCACAATCAGCTCCTTTGTTTTAGTGACATTCAAGAGGAGGCTATTGTCCTGACACCAGAGTGCCAGATCAGCCACCTCCTCCCGGTAGGGTAGGGTAGGCCTTCTCATCGTTGTTGGAGATCCGGCCCACCACCACAGTGTCATCAGCAAACTTGATGATGGAGTTTGAGCTGAACCTGGCCCCACAGTCATGTGTGTACAGGGAGTACAGTAGGGGGCTAAGGACGCAGCCCTGGGGGGATCCTATGTTCAGGGTGAGGGAGCTAGATGTGTGTTCCCCCATCCTGACCACTTGGGGCCTGGCAGTGAGAAAGTCCAGGACCCAGGCACACAGAGGGGTGCTAAGCCCCAGTTCCAGCAGCTTCTCAACCAGTCTGCTGGGGACTATTGTGTTGAATGCTGAACTAAAGTCAATGAACAGCATCCTCACATAGCCCCCCTGGCTGTCCAGATGAGAGAGAGCGGTGTGTAGAACCTGGGAGACCGCATCATCCGTGGACCTGTTCGGACGGTATGCGAACTGTAGTGGGTCCATGTTGCGAGGAAGGAGGCAGCATCTGTGGAGAACATGGATAGGTGACGTTTCAAGGTGGGGACTTGTGTGAAGGAGGGTCCTGACCCAAAACGTCACCAATCCACAGAGACGCTGTCTGACCTGCTGAGTTACTCCAGCACTTTATGTCTTTTTATGTAAACCAGTATTTGCAGTTCCTCGTTTCTAAAAAAATTCCAAATCCACTTTAAAGTCAACAGATATTAAATGTAGGCTGAGATGATCACTTCTGTTTTCAGAACAACTTGTTCATTTATGAATAGTCTTTGGCTTATTAATTGTGCCAGTTCCAGTGACCTTTAGTACACTTCTGCTTGTTCTCCCGCCCCCACTCCTTGGTGATGTCCACATCCTGTTGGTGCTTGTTCAGTCAGCTGCTCAGCACGAGAGCTTGTGCAAAGCAAGGCAACACTTTATTCCTGCTGATTGACCTGGAATAAATTGTGACCTTCAGCTGTGATCACAGACATACCTTCTCGTGCATTTATTCACAAAATGCTGGAGTAACTCAGCAGGTCAGGCAGCATCTCAGGAGAGAAGGAATGGGTGACGTTTCGGGTCGAGACCCTTCTTCAGACTGTTGCCTCATTAGGAGTTTGTTACATGAAGTAATTAGCCAAACTTTGCAGGCTTGGTTCAGGTTTATTATTGTCACGTGTGCCGAGGTACAGTGAAAAGCAATCTAAACAGACAAGATACACCACACACAGACACAATCAGTTCAAACTCAAGTTCAGCAGATAGAGCAAAGGGTGCAGAATATACACCGATCAGCCAAAACATTATGACCACTGACACGAAGTGAATAACATTGATTATCTTGTTACAATGGCAAGGGGTGGGATATATTAGGCAGCAAGTGAACAGTCAGTTCTTGAAGTTGATGTGTTGGATGCAGGAGAAATGGGCAGGAGTAAAGACCTGAGCGACTTTGACAAGGGCCAAATTGTTATGGCCAGACGACTGGGTCAGAGCATCTCTGAAACGGCAAGGCTTGTGGGGTGCTCCCGGTCAGCAGTGGTGAGTACCTTCCCACAGTGGTCCGAGGAGGGACAAACCACAAACAGGATGTTGGGCGCCCAAGGCTCATCGATGCGCGAGGGCAACGAAGGCTATCCCGTCTGGTCCGAACCGACAGAAGGTCGACTGTGGCACAAGTCACAGAAAATGTTAATGGTGGTCACGGGAGAAATGTGTCACAATACACAGTGCATCGCACCCTGCTGCGTATGGGGCTGCACACGGAGGACCAACAGCACATTAGGCAGGTGGTCGTAATGTTTTGGCTGATCGGTGTATGTGCTACAGCATAGACAAAGTCCAATGTCCTCAGTGGTGTAGAGGTGAATCAGACTGTGTCATCAAACAAGTTTACTTTTTCCCAGAGTAGGGGAATCAAGAACCAGAGGACATAGGTTTAAGGTGAGAGGAGAAAGATTTAGAGCAAAGGGGAAGATACAGAGTGCACAAGATGGACATAAAATGCTGGAGTGACTCAGTGGGTCAGGCAGCATCACTACAGAGAAGGAATGGGTGATGTTTCGGGTGGAGTCCCATCTTCAGACCCCAAACGTCACCCAATCCTTCTCTCCAGAGATGCTGCCCATCCCGCTGAGTTACGCCAGCATTTTGTGTCTATCTTCGGTTTAACCCAGCATCTACAGTTCCTTGCTACACAGAGTGCACAATACAGATCTGGGCATCGTAGCGCACTAGTTCCACAGACATGTCACAGGGGATATCACAAAGCACTTTGCAGTCACGAGGTATAATCACTGCTCATGAAGGAAATGCAGAGCAAGATCCCACAAGCACAAGCAAGACCCCACAACCGATCCAGGCTGGACCGGTTTAGCTGCAGATTCAACATAGTCCAGGGCAGCACCAAAATGTCAGCCTGGATCTCGCTGGATATTCGCTGACTCTGCACTTTCTACACGCCAACAATGAACATGCTTCCCATAGATGGTCACAGGTTGTAAAGCACTTTGGAGTGTTGCATACAACCTAACCCTAACAGCACAGGAGAGGGCCCTTCTACCTCAATGTCCGGCCGAACACCAAGCCACGTCCACACATCTCCTGTCAACTTTGCCCCTCTCACCTTAAAGCTATGCCCTTTAGTTTAGTTTAGAGATACAGCGCGGAAACAGGCCCTTCGGCCCACCGGGTCCACGCCGACCAGCGATCCCCGCAAGCTAACACTATCCTACACCCACTAGGGACAATGTTTACATTTACCAAGCCATTTAACCGACAAACCTGCACGTCTTTGGAGTGTGGGAGGAAACCGAAGGTCTTGGAGAAAATCCACGAGGTCACGGGGAGAATGTACAAACTCCGTACAGACAGCACCCGTAGTGGGGATGGAACCCGGGTCTCCGGCACTAAATGCGCTAGAGGGCAGCAACTCTACCGCTGCAGCCCATCCTGGAAAAATGTTCTGACTGTCTACCCTATCTGTGCCTCTCATAATTTTATATACTAATTTTATAGTGTGTTATCATGCTGAGAAAGGTACTGTATAAATACGGTGATTGCACAATGAACCATCATGCAACCTAAAATGTTAAAACTGTGAAGAAGTTATAGCTAGAACTAAAGATAATTTAATTTAGAGACTCAGCGCGGAAACAGACCCTTTCGGCCCACTGAGTCCGCATCGACCAGCGATCTCCACACACTAACACTATCCTACAATCCATCCAGTTAATTGGCCTCCACTGCCTTCTGTGGCAGAGAATTCCACAATTTAAACAACTCTATGGGTGAAAAAGTTTCTTCTCACCACAGTTTCAAATGGCCTCCCCTTTATTCTTAGACTGTGGCCCCTGGTTCTGGACTCCTCCAACATTGGGAACATTCTTCCTGCATCCAGCTTGTCCAGTCCTTTTATAATTTTATACGTCTCTATAAAATCCCCTCTCATCCTTCTAAACTCCAGTGAATACACGCCCAGTCTGTCCAATCTTTCCTCATATGACAGTCCCGCCATCCCGGGGATTAACCTTGTGATCCTACGTTGCACGTCCTCAATAGCAAGGATGTCCTTCCTCAAATTAGGAGACCAAAACTGTACACAATACTCCAGGTGCGGTCTCACTAGGGCCCGGTACAACTGCAGAAGGACCTCTTTGCTCCTGTACTCAACTCCACTCGTTACGAAGGGCAACATGCCAGAGTATTTGTACCGATGTTGGTGGGTGATGTACACGTGGGAGGGAAGGAGTCGCAGAGGGTCAGTAGCAGCCGTGGTACCTGAGACGTTGAGTTGTCCTCCCGCAAACCAGGAGATGAAGCCTGTGGTGAAGTCGCAGTCGTGGACCCGCTGGAAGGGCCGGTCCCAGGTGAGTCTCTCCCTGGCCAGGGTCCCCCAGAAGCTGTCGGCGTTCTCCATGGAGTAGTGGAGCAGCTCGGCGTACGACCTGACCCCGGGGAAGCTGCGGGACTCGGGCATGAAGGAGCTGATGTGGAGGAGCGCTGGACCTGAGACGTGGAAGGGTCGGGCATGGCCACCACCTCGGGCAATGGGCAACCATGCCTCTGGGAGCAAGCATGGCCTGAGACCGGACCTCAGCAGCCTCCAGCACCCCGCCACAGTCACCATGCCCCCCCTCTCTACCCTCCTCTCCTCACCCTCCTTGTCAACACTGCCCGCCCGCCCGCCCGCCCTGGTGGAAGAGGAGGCGCCACGTCTCGACAACTGTCCAACCCCACAAGAGGAAACGTTGCAGCAGCAAAGGCCGGGCTACAGACACCCGGCACCGCTCCAGCAACTTGCAACATGACTGAGCTACTGAAATGTCAGAAGCAACAGCTCAATCTGTGGAGATCCATCCCCCCTCCCGGCCGGATCACAATGACTGACCTCACAAACACCTCCTGCAGCCCAGACTCTGGAGAGACACAGGCTACTACACAACAACAAGACACAGAGTGCCAGACCCTGGGGAGAGGGAGACACAGGCTACTACAGACAACAAGACACAGAGTGCCAGACCCTGGGGAGACACAGGCTACTACACAACAACAACAAGACACAGAGTGCCAGACCCTGGGGAGACACAGGCTACTACAGACAACAAGACACACAGTGCCAGACCCTGGGGAGACACAGGCTACTACACAACAACAAGACACAGAGTGCCAGACCCTGGGGAGAGGGAGACACAGGCTACTACACAACAACAACAAGACACAGAGTGCCAGACCCTGGGGAGAGGGGGACACAGGCTACTACAGACAACAACAAGACACAGAGTGCCAGACCCTGGGGAGACACAGGCTACTACAGACAACAACAAGACACAGAGTGCTGGAGGAACGCAGCGCCCCAGCCACTGGGCATCAATGAGGAGAAAGCAGGAGAACGGGGTTGAGAGGAAAGGATAGATCACTAGATAGACCACTGGATTTAGAAGGATGAGAGGGGATCTTATACAGACGTGTACAATTATAAAAGGACTGGACAAGGTAGATGCAGGAAACATGTTCCCAATGTTGGGGGAGTCCAGAACCAGGGGCCACAGTCTAAGAATAAAGGGGAGGCCATTTAAAACTGAGGTGAGAAGAAACTTTTTCACCCAGAGAGTTGTGAATTTGTGGAATTCTCTGCCACAGAGGGCAGTGGAGGCCAATTCACTGGATAGATTTAGGCGATTTTAAGGTGACTGCCAGTGACTAGGCTGTCGCCGACAGTTCGCCGGGGTGTCGCGGCCATGATCGTGAGGAGTCTTCCAAAGATCGTAGTGGATCTCGGCGCGTCGCTGAGAAATCATCCAGGTGGAAATCTCTCGGCGACAGCTGGCTTGTCGCCAGGTATCGTTGCTTATTGCGGGCGCTGTCGCATGCTGTCTCCAGGTTTGATATGCTCTTAAATGCATTTAGAAGCACATTATATTAAAATGAGTAGTCATTTCAAAATACCATAAAATTCTTGTGTTTAACCAATTTATTTACCGTCAGGACATTTGACAGGTAGATTGGAGGCGACAGTTTGACGGTCAGGTAAACGTGGGAATTTTCACGATGTTTATGGCCATCAGCAATTACATTTAAAGTGGGCTCCCAACCCAGATACGCAACCCAGAAACCAGATATGCATCTCCCGTACATTTTCAAAAAATGCCCACACACTTTTCACAAAAATCCACTTAACCACTTTTAATTTTTTTAAATACAGCTATTAAGTAAACTGGAAGTAAATCCGGTTTATTCCTTGTTCCAGTGAAGCTTGGTTTTTAAGTAACCCTTACAAGATGTTATAGTTCAGAACTCTCAAGTACTTACCAACTTGTCAGTGATTTCAGCGAAAACCAGGACGCCGGAGAAGCATTGACAGTGTGGGAATTTTCGCGATGTTAGCTCTAGGGGCTAGTGGAATCAAGGGATATGGGGAGAAGGCAGGCACGGGTTACAGATTGTGGATGATCAGCCATGATCACAATGAATGGTGGTGCTGGCTCGAAGGGCCAAATGGCCTCCTTCTATGTTTCTATGTTTAACCATGATTGAATGGCACAGTAGGCTTCAAGAGAGAGTGTTTTATTGTCATATGGCCCAGATAGAATGATGAAATTCTTACTTGCAGCAGCACAACAGAAAATGGAAACATGGGTCGGAAGGAACTGCAGATGTTGGTTTAAATCGAAGATAGACACAAAATGCTGGAGTAACTCTGTGGGACAGGCAGCATCTCTGGAGAGACCCTTCTACAGACTGATCATGTAATATATTTTCAAATGTGTAAACATTGTACAGTGTAAACAATATAATAAACGAGAGAGATAAAAAGTTCAGTGTGTATATAAACACATACAATACACATATTAGATATATATCTATATACTAAAACTCTCGTTTGTTTCTTTGTTTGTTCCTGAACTACAGCCAAAACAGTGCACGATAGTGCGACAATGACCTTACTCACCGACGTCCCTTTGGTGCTAATGGAAGAAGATTCATTGAAATCCGTGTTACATACAATAACCAATAAATAATACTAGGTAGCCATAGAGACACAAGGAACTGCAGATTTCAGGTTTACAAAAAAAAAGACACAGTGCTGGAGTAACTCAGCGAGTCAGGCAGCATCTGTGGAGAACATGGATAGGTGACGTTTCACAGAGTGCTGGAGTAACTCAGCGGGTCAGGCAGCATCTGTGGAGAACATGGATAGGTGACGTTTCACAGAGTGCTGGAGTAACTCAGCGGGTCAGGCACCATCTCTGGAGAACATGGATAGGTGACCTCCCCACCATCAAAGGCATCTACAGGAGGCACCTGCCTCAGAAAGGCAGCCAGCATCATCAGAGACCCACACCACCCTGGCCCCTCTCTCATCAGAGACCCACACCACCCTGGCCTCGCACTCATTTTACTCCTGCCTTCGGGAAGAAGGTACATGAGCCTGAAAACTGTATGACCTGGTACAAGAACAGGTTCTTCCAAACTATCATCAGGCTATTGAACACTACGAAATCTAGCTACACCACATACTTCCCTGGGAGTAGGGTTGCCAACTTTCTCACTCCCAAATAAGCGACAAGGTGACGTCACCGCCCCGCGCCCCACGTGACCTCATCCAGCCAGCGGCCACACGCTCCCACTCCACCAATGGCGGCCACCCAGGCCGGGCGGTTGGGTTGCTACGCAACCTCCATTAGGCAGTGCCTGGGCCTCCGCGCCTACACCATCTGGACCTACACTGTCCATGCCTACACTGTCCGGGCCTACACTGTCCGGGCCTACACTCTCCGGGCCTACAGGGTCCGGGTCTACAGGGTCCGGGTCTATACTGTCCAGGTCTACAGTGTCCAGGCCTACACTGTTCAGGCCTACAGCGTCTGCACCTACAGCGTCCGGGCCTACAGGGTCCGCGCCTACACTGTCCGGGCCTACAGGGTCCGGGCCTATACTGTCCGGGCCTACAGGGTCCGGGCCTATACTGTCCGGGTCTACAGTGTCCGGGCCTATACTGTCCAGGCCTACAGCGTCCGCATCTACAGCGTCCGGGCCTACACCATCCGGACCTACAGCGTCCGGGCCTACAGCGTCCGGGCCTACAGCGTCCGGGCCTACTATGGGACAAGAGCGGTCCTGTACGGGACAAACCAATTTAGCCCAATGTACAGGATGTCCGGGCCTATACGGGGCATTTGACAACCCTGGCTGGGGGTCATGGAGATGGCAAAGCCTGATCTGGGAGCCCGGAATCAGGATAACAGGGCTGTGCTGGGGAGGAGAAGCAGTGCCCTCTAGTGCTCAACAACTGGTTACTTATTTCAATCCTTGGTGTTTCCGCTACATCGTTTTAAAACATTGATGTTTTTTCCGCTGTGATGGAAAAATCAAATACCAGAGGGCATAGGTTTAAGGTCAGAGGGGCAACATTTAAAGCAGATGTGTGGGGATTATGTTTTACACAGAGGGTGGTGTGGGCCTGGTACACACTGCCAGGGGTGGTGATGGAGGCAGATATGATCTATGAGGCATTTGGACAGTCACATGGATATGCAGGGAATATGGATCATGTGCAGGCAGATAAGAGTTTAGTTTAGTTTAGTTTAGTTTAGAGATACAGCGCAGAAACAGGCCCTTCGGTCCACTGCGTCCGCGCCGACCAGCGATCCCCGCACACTAACACTATCCTACACGCACTAGGGACAATTTTTACATTTACCAAGCCAATTAACCTACAAACCTGCACGTCTTTGGAGTGTGGGAGGAAACCGAAGATCTCGGAGAAAACCCACGCAGGACACGGGGAGAACGTACAAACTCCGTACAGACAGCACCCGTAGTGGGGATGGAACCCGGGTCTCCGGCGCTGCAAGCGCTGTAAGGCAGCAACTCTACCACCGCGCCAAGTTGATCTTGGATAATGGGTCAGCACAGAAATTGTGGGCCGAAGGGCCTTTTCTTGTGCTGTACTGTGCTATGTTCTATGTCATCTGTCCAGAAGAGTCAGGAAGTCATGCTGCAACTTTATAGGGCTTTGGTTAGGCTGCATTTGGGCTGTGACATACGGTTCTGGTCGCCACATTGCAGGGAGGATGTGGAGGCTTTAGAAAGGGTGCAGAGGAGGTTTACCCAAATGATACCTGGATTAGAGGGCATTAGCTACCGGGAGAGTTGGACAGACTGCGATTGTTTTCTCTGGATCACTGGATGTTACTGTGCTGTATTGTTCTATGTTCCATGAAGAGTAACGTCTTTGCACCATGTAAACAATCCATGTAAGATTAACAAATGAGCGGACATACAATTGAGTATAAAACAAGGTACGAGAGAAACAACGGGTCAGACAGCATCTGTGAAGGGAATAGAGAGACAATGTTTCTGGTCAAGACCCTTCTTCAAGATTCAAGATTCAATTTATTGTCACATGTACCATTAAGGTGCAGTGAAATGTGAGTGACCATACAGCCATACTAAGTGAAAAGCAACAAGACACACAGCCACATAAAGTAAAATGTAACATGAACATCCACCACAGCGGATTCCACATTCCTCACTGTGATGGAAGGTAATAAAGTTCAACCATCTTCCTCTTTGTTCACCAGCGGTCAGGGCTGTTGAACCGTCCGCAGTCGCCGCTGCCGACTGTCCGAGGCCCTAGCGTCGGGGCGATCGAAACTCCCCGCGTCGGGACGGTTGTAACTCTCCGCGGCACGGAGCTCCCGAGTCGGCCTCTTCTCACCAGAGACCGCCGGCTTCACGGTGTTAAAGTCCACAGGCCCAGCTGTTGGAGCTCTCCAGAGTCGACCCTTGGCAAAAGATCGCAACTCCACGATGTTAAAGTCCGCGCCGTGCCCGCGGCATGAAGCGCCGGGCCGGTCTCCAGGAAAGACCGCCAACTCCTCGATGTTAGGCCGCAGTGGGGACGGAGATACGATACGGAGAAACATCACATCTCCATCGTGGTAAGAGATTGAAAAAAAGTTTCCCCCAACTCCCTCCGCCCCCCCCCCCCCCCCCACCCCCCACATAAAACAAACCAAGGAACACTGAAACACACTTTAACACACATTGAAAATAACAAAAAAAAAGTAGAGAGGACAGACGGACTGTTGGCGAGGCGGCCAGTGTGGTGGCGCCACCCGGTGGACATCAAACTGATCTCCCCTCCACAGCATCCAACTGTATAGTTCCCCATACTGTCAATGCCCAACTCCTTCACAAAATATTCCAGCTGGACTGCCCTGGCAGACCCGTTGTTTACACCTGCTCCTGGCCCACAGAACTCTTCCCCAAATACCTCCATTCTACCTTGTCCCTCTTATCCAGCCCCTTATGACCAACATCCAAGACACCTCACGGACTCTTCCACAATTCAATAAAATCAGTCTGTACAAGCGTCCCGTCATGAAAAGTCCTCTGTCTAATCTCTCCACAGATGCGATGCGATTCGATAGAACTGTATTTATCCCAGGAGGGAAATTGGTCTGCCAACAGTCATAAAACACAAGATACATGAAACATGAGATTAAAGGTGATGCACTTTGGCAGAAATAACTTGGAGAGGGAGTACACCATGAATGGAAGGACCCTAGGGAAGACAGGGGTACAGAGGGACCTTGGAGTACAGGTACACAAGTCCTTGAAGGCAGCAGGACAGGTGGACAGGGTGGTCAAAAAGGCATATGGGTTACTGGCCTTCATTAGCCGGGGCATCGAATATAAAAGTAGGGGGGTAATGATGGAATTGTACAGAACACTGGTGAGGCCGCAGCTGGAGTATTGTGTACAGTTCTGGTCACCACATTATAGAAAGGATGTGATGGCTTTGGAGAGGGTGCAGAGGAGATTCACCAGGATGCTGCCAGGGATGAAGGGCCTCGGCTATGAGGAGAGACTGAGCAGACTGGGGTTGTTTTCCCTGGAGCAGAGAAGGCTGAGAGGGGACATGATCGAGGTGTACAAGATCATGAGGGGCATAGATAAGGTAGATGGCAGGGAACTTCTTCCACTGGTGGAAGGTTCAACAACGAGGGGACATAGATACAGGGTAAGGGGAGGGAGGTTTCGGGGGGATGTGAGAAAGAACTTTTTCACCCAGAGGGTGGTTGGAGTCTGGAACTCACTGCCTGGGGTGGTGGTGGAGGCGGGAACACTCACAACATTTAAGAGGCATTTGGATGGGCACTTGAAATGCTACAACATTCAGGGCTACGGTCCAAATGCGGGAAAATGGGATTAAAATTAGACTGTGTTTGGTAACGGGCGGCACGGACACGATGGGCCGAAGGGCCTTTTTCTGTGCTGTAGGACTCTATGAAAGTGACCAGTGGAAAGGATTGGGGATGTGCAAAGATTGGGGCTTGGGTCGGCCCGCTGCGGACCTTTCACCGTCCAGCGCGGCCTGGAACAACGGGATTTTCCACCGCCCGGTGGCGGCTTCACTGTCGGGAGCCCCGACCGCCCGACGTGGCAATTTCGACTGCCTGACCATGGGAGAAGACGGCAGGGGAAGAGAGAAGACCTTCTGGCCTTCCATCGCAGTGAGGAGGTGACTGGAGGAGATTTAGATTTAGATTTAGAGATACAGCGCGGAAATAGGCCCTTCGGCCCACCGAGTCCGTGCCGCCCAGCGATCCCCGCACACTAACACTATCCTACACACACTAGGGACAATGTTTACATTTACCAAGCCAATTAACCTACAAACCTGTACGTCTTTGGAGTGTGGGAGGAAACCGAAGATCTCGGAGAAAACCCACGCAGGTTACGGGGAGAACGTACAAACTCTGTACAGACGTCGCCCATGGTCAGGATCGAACCCGAGTCTCCGGCGCTGAATTCGCTGTAAAGCAGAAACTTTACCGCTGCGCCACCGTGCCGCCAGAGACTCACTGTGATGGATGTTTTTTGTTGTATGTTGGTTTTTGTGATTGTGTGTTTTATTGGTTTCTTTCTATTGCCTCTCATTGTTGACTGTGGGTAACGTAATTTCGTCCAAAAACATGTTTCTGGATGACAATAAAAGTGTTTTATACTTTATACTTTATAGATTGAGGAGGGGGTCAGTCTCAGCCTCAGTCTCAGTCTCCCCGTGACAGAAGGGGGAGGAGTTGTACAGTTTGATAGCCACAGGGTAGAAGGATCTCCTGTGACGTTCTGTGCTGCATCTTGGTGGGACCAGTCTGTTACTGAAGGTACTCCTCAGGAGTGGAGCCTTCTCAAAAGGTACAGCCGGCTCTGTCCCTTCTTGTACAGTGCCCAGCGTTCCTGGACCAGTCCAGTTTACTGTCCAGGTACACTCCCAGGTATTTGTACTCCCTGGGAAACAGATGCTACCTGACCCACCGAGTTCCTCCAGCACTTTGTGTTTTGCTGAAGATTCCAGCGCCTGCAGTTTCATGTGTAACTGAGATATGGTTAACTTCCTTTCAAGTGTCTCTTGCACCTGATTTAACATAGAAAATAGGTGCAGGAGGAGGCCATTCGGCCCTTTGAGCCAGCACCGCCATTCACTGTGATCATGGCTGATCATCCACAATCAGTACCCCGTTCCTTCCTTCTCCCCTTATCCCTTGACTCCATTAGCCCTAAGAGCTAAAGCTAACTCTCTCTTGAAAACATTAACTGTTCGCATCTGATGGGGTTTCCAGGAAGCCTCGGGTATCAGAAGCCAAGCCCATTGTCAGTGTCGAAGATAGACACAAAAAGCTGGAGTAACTCAGCGGGTCAGACATTATCTCTGGAGAAAAGGAATTGGCGACGTTTCGGGTCAAGACCCTTTTCCATCTTTTTTGTTCTATAGAACGTTTTTGGTCTGAAGAAGAGTCTCGACTAGAAAGGTCACCTATTTATCCTGCAACAGATGATGGTAAATCCCCTGTTTGAGATCCACTGTGGTGGTCTTTGGTAACATCACAACCAGGTTCACAGAGTCTACAGCAGAGAAACATCCTGCAATTCCATCTAGTTTCAGTAAATGAACAGACGAGTAGGATTTCTGTCTGACCTTGCAACGTAGAAGATTCAAGATTCAAGATCAATTTATTGTCACATGTACCATTTCATGTGCAGTGAAATGTAAGTTACCATACAGCCATACTAAGTGAAAAGCAACAAGACACACAGCCACATAAAATAAAATTTAACATGAACATCCACCCCAGCGGATTCCACATTCCTCACTGTGATGGAAGGTAATAAAGTTCAACCATCTTCCTCTTTGTTCACCCGCGGTCGGGGCTGTTGAACCGTCCACAGTCGCCGCTGCCGACTGTCCGAGGCCCTCACGTCGGGATGATCGAAACTCCCCGCGTCGGGACGGTTGAAACTCTCCGCGGCACGGAGCTCCCGAGTCAACCTCTTCTCACCAGAGACGGCGGTCTTCACGGTGTTAAAGTCCACAGGCCCCGCAGTTGGAGCTCTCCAGAGTCGATCCCTGGCAAAGGATCGCAGCTCCACGATGTTAAAGTCCGCGCCGTGCCCGCGGCATGAAGCGCCGGGCCGGTCTCCAGGAAAGGCTGCCAACAAGATGTTGTATGCTCCACCCTGGCCTATCACTATTCGGTATGTTTTAATGACATCGCCCCTCCAAATGTAATGAGTTTTGATGGTTATTTTTATACTGGTAGGATAATCAGTAACCAGAGGACACAGATTTAGGATAATAGAGAGATGAGAATGTTTATTTACTTACTGTGCGTGGCATTCTGTCTGAAGAAAGGACTTGACCCAAAACATCGTCTGGCCTCCCATCCTGCTGGTGTATCTTGGTCCCTGTTTCAGTAATTGCCTGTGCCTAGCACCCATTACTCACACTATCCCAGCCCTCTAACCCCTTCCCCTGTATCCTTTCGCCTGTATCCTTTTCTCTGGTTTCACATTCACGCCTCTCCTCCACATAGCCTTTTGTATTAGGTCATAAGGTCATAAGTGATAGGAGTAGAATTAGGCCATTCGGCCCATCAAGTCTACTCCGCCATTCAATCATGGCTGATCTATCTCTCCCTCCTAACCCCATTCTCCTGCCTTCTCCTGACACCTGCTTTAGAACGATGCAAGCATTTGATCTATACAACTGCCTTATACAATTTTACCTTGAGTTCCCTTATTAAATCTGGTTCATTGGACAACACCAAATCTAGAATTGCCTTTTCTCTGGTAGGCTCCATTACAAGCTGCTCTAAGAATCCATCTCGGAGGCACTCTACAAACTCCCTTTCTTGGGGTCCAGAACCAACATGATTTTCCCAGTCCACCTGCATATTGAAATCCCCCATCACCACAGTGGCATTATGATATGATATGATATGATATGATATGAGCTTTATTGTCATTCGGTACCGAGATACCGAACTAAATTACATTTCCAACAGTCACAGAACACAACAAAAAAGAAAAAACACAAGATACACGACCCCAACACAAACATCCATCACAGTGACTCCAAACACCCCCTCACTGTGATGGAAGGCAACAAAACTTCCACTCTCTTCCCCCCCACGCCCACGGACAGGCAGCTCGACCCCTCCCGAGGCGACCGACACGCACAGCCCCCGCAAGGGGATGGAAGGCCCCGCGGCCGAGCCGCACCGGGCACTGAACCGTCCCGTGGCTGAGCCGCGCCGGGCTGATGGAAGGCCCCGCGGCCGAGCCGGGCGATGGAAGGCCCTGCGGCCGAGCCGCGCCGGCGATGTTAAGTCCAGCGGCCGAGCTGGGCCGGGCGATGGAAGGCCCTGCGGCCGATGGAAGGCCCCGCGGCCGAGCCGCGCCCCGAGGAAGAGACCTAAAAAAAGAAAGGTTTCCCCCACCCCACCCCACCCCCCCCACACCCCCCACACACACACAGCCAAAAACAAAAACAAAAACCATGCCAAAACAAAAACAAAAACACATTACCTGTGTTACATGCCAGCTTCCACTCCTGCTGCAACTTACACCCTACATCCGGGCTACTGTTTGGGGGTCTGTAGATAACTCCCATTAGTGTCTTCTTATCTTTACAATTCCTCAACTCTATCCACAGTGACTCTACCTCGTCAGTCCCTATGTCACCCCTCGCAAGGGACTGAATTCCATCCCTCACCAGCAGAGCTACCCCACCTCCTCTGCCCACCTGCCTGTCCTTTCTATAGAATGTATAACCCTGAATATTAAGTTCCCAGGCCCGATCCTCCTGCAGCCACGTCTCTGTAATCCCCACAATGTCATATCTACCAACCTCTAACTGAGCCTCAAGCTCATCTACTTTACTTCTTATACTTCGCGCATTCATATACAATACTTTTAATTCCTTACTCATCTCACCTTTCACATCGATCCCTATTACACTTGGCCACACTCTCCTATCCCTTTGTGACCTTTCTTTCCTGTTAATTCTGGGGTCATTAACTATCCCTTTACTCTCTTTCCCTTTAACTCCATCCTTGACTATCCCATTTGACCCCCCCTCCCCCCCCCCACTATTTAGTGTAAACCCACCCGTGTAGCAGTGGCAAACCTGCCTGCCAGAATGCTGGTCCCCCACCTGTTAAGGTGTAATCCGTCCCTTTTTTTACAATTCCCCCTTACCCCAAAACAGATCCCAGTGGTCTACGAATCTAAATCCCTGCCCCCTGCACCAGCTCCTCAGCCACACATTCAGATCCCCTATCTCCCTGTTCCTGCCCTCACCAGCACGAGGAACTGGAAGTAAACCGGAGATAGAACCGGAGAACCGACTGGATCCTGGACTTCCTGCTGGAGCGACCGCAGGCAGTGAGAATGGGCCCGCACCTGTCCTCCACTATCACCCTGAGTACCGGCACACCACAGGGCTGTGTTCTGAGCCCCATGCTCTACTCCCTCTTCACACACGACTGTGTTCCTGCATTCGACACCAACACCATTGTCAAGTTTGCAGACGACACAACGGTGATCGGGCTTATCACCAACGGTGATGAAACAAAATACAGAGCGGAGGTGCAGAACCTGGCGGACTGGTGCTCTGATAACAACCTGCCCCTAAATACTACTAAGACCAAGGAGCTGATCATCAACTTCCGTAGGTCACACAACGGGGAATACGCCCCGATCTTTATCAACGGGGACAGTGTGGAGAGAGTGTCCAGCTTCAGGTTTCTGGGCACTCACATTTCGGAGGACCTAACATGGTCCAATAACACTGCTGCGCTGGTCAAGAAGGCACAGCAACGACTGTTCTACCTAAGAACACTGAAGAAGTCTGGTCTACCCCAACAGCTGCTGACGACATTCTACCGCTGCACCATAGAGAGCATCCTAACGCATGGCATCCCTGTGTGGTATCTCAGCTGCACGGAGGCAGAGAGGAAAGCTCTTCAGCAGGTAGTCCATAGAGCTCAGAGGACCATCGGAACACAGCTACCAGCCTTGGAGGGCATCTACAACACACGATGCCTCAGAAAAGCCGCCAGCATCCACAAAGACTCTTCACACCCCTGCAACAGTCTGTTCGAACTCCTTCCATCGGGCAGACGATACAAGGTCTTCTATGCCCGCACCTCCAGACTCAGGAACAGCTTCATCCCCAGGGCCATAGCTGCTATGAACCGGTCCTGCTGAGCCGGATGGTCACATCGCACAGTGAATCGGCACAGATCTACTTGCACTTTATTCTGTTTTAAAACTGTTACAATTTGTTTCATTGGGTTGTTTAAATTAATACTGACTAGCTAATTAATTTATTGCATCGTATGGGAGGCGCATTCCCAATCTCGTTGTACCCCTGTACAATGACAATGAAGATGTATTGTATTGTATTGTATTGTATTGATAACCACCCTGGAGGTCCTGCTTTTCAGCATTTTTCCGAGCTCTCTAATGTCACGCTGCAGAATATCCATCCCCTTCTTTCGGACGTCGTTTGTGCCGACATGCACTACCACTTCCGGCTGTTCACCTTTGCCGTTGAGGATTTCCTGCACTCTGTCCGACATCCTAGATCCTGGCACCAGGGAGGCAGCACACCATCCTCGAATCCCGCCTGTTGCCGCAGAAACCCCTGTCCGTACCTCTCACAATGGAGTCCCCTACTACCACGACTCTGCCTGACGTTGGCCTCTTTGGTTTTGGCTCAACAGTACGTTTTGTTTTGCAAACCAGTCTGCCGCTCAGTGTGGCAACGTCTTCTGCCCCGACAGCTTCCAGGTGGGTGAACCTGTTCTCAAGAGGTACAACACCCGGGGTCCCTTGCACTCCATGTTTCCTTCCTTTTCTCACCGTCACCCATCTTATCTCTTCCAGTACCTTCAGTGTAATAATCTCGCTGTAGGACTTGTCCAGGAATGTCTCGTTTCTTGGATGATCCTGAGGTCATCCAGTTGCCTCTCCAGTTCCCCAACACGGTCCTTCAGGAGCTGAACCTGGACACACTTACCACACTTGTAGCAGCCAGAGGCACCAGCAGTGTCCCTGACCTCCCACATCCTGCAGACATCACACTGAATCAGCTTGCCTGACATTTCCTTGTATCGTCTCACCCTCTCTAACTTTTGGTGTGGCCTCCTCCCTCAGCCTCCTCGCCGAAGACTCTCGAACCAAAGACTCGCACTTTTCTCGACAAGGCACTTCCCTTGACAAGACCGCTCTCCCAACAGGCTGCTCCTCGAGAGCAAGCTTTGCTTATATTAGCAGTTAAATTGCCTAATTGATTAATTTGCCAACTTACCAATTTGCTAAATGTGATTGCTCAGCGAATCCCCGCACACTTCAGCTGCCCTCCTCTGACCAACTTCAGTTGCCACCCCTACTCCTAACCCCATTTCTTCCATCATTGGCCTTTATCCACTGCGAATCAAAACACCACTCACCTGTATCCACCCATCACTTCTCCGACCCCCACCTCATTTCCACCTTTCTCTCCCTCTCCTAACCTGATCCATGACCCCCAGAGATATTGCCTGAGCCCCTGAGTTACTCCGGCACTTTGTGTTTTTTTGTAATCCAGCATCTCCAGTTCCTTGCGTCTGCTCTGTCTGCCCCCCTGAGTTCCTCTGGCAGTTTGTATTTTGCTGTATTATTCTGATTTTGTTTCAGTTCCCCACTGTCTTCCCAATATCCATACCATCAGGACCTGCATCAGTGGCTTTCCACATCCAATATCCATACCATCAGGACCTGCATCAGTGGCTTTCCACATCCAATTTAAAAACCATGCAATGAAAAGACAACATGCATACTCAAAATGGAAACTTTATTCTGCATTACACAATAATATCTAATACTTTTCAACACTTGCCAAAGGAAAATAGATTACATTTAAAATCTTATATATCTATACTGCAAAAGTGCTTTTTGAGAACACGACAGAACCAAGATTATTGGTCTAAAACTGCACCAGTTCCACAGATTTTAGTTTTATTTGCCACAGAATCATTTATATTTCCTACTTTTAAGAATGCTCATCCTGAGATATATTTCCAGCCATACGTTAATTGGAAATGATCATGGCTTACCAAACCTGCAGTGCTTGGTTCAGATGCAACGGGACATGAAAGTAAACAGTCTGGGCAAGTTATCACAAATGTACAAAACTGCACAGAGAGAAAAAAATATCAACTCGGACATTCTGAGCTTTCAATTCTCTATTTTATATGCTGGATTGTTTTCAAATCAGGTCTTCATACAATAGACAATAGACAATAGGTGCAGGAGGAGGCCATTCGGCCCTTCGAGCCTGTACGCACCGCCATTCAATGTGATCATGGCTGATCATTCTCAATCAGTACCCTGTTCCTGCCTTCTCCCCATACCCCCTGACTCCGCTATCCTTAAGAGATCTATCTAGCAAGCCAGTCAGGTTTATATTGGGTGATACAGGATCAATCAGTTACTAGCAAAAGACCTCAGCTTGCCTTGAAAGGCATGTCTTGTCATCCTACACCGATCAGCCCAAAATATTATGACCACTGATCGGGGAAGTGAATAACATTGATTATCTTGTTACAATGGCACCTGTCAAGGGGTGGGATATATTAGGTAGCAAGTGAAGTCAGTTCTTGAAGGTAGACACAAAATGCTGGAGTAACTCAGTGGGTCAGACAGCATCTCAGGAGAGAAGAAATGGGTGACGTTTCGGGTCTAGACCCTTCTTCAGATTGATGTCAGGGGAGGGGCCGGGACAAAGATAGGATGTAGTCGGAGACAGGAAGACAGTGGGAGAACTGGGAAGGGGGAGGGGATAGAGAGGGACAGAGGAACTATCTGAAGTTAGAGAAGTCAATGTTCATCCCGCTGGGGTGTAAAATGCCCAGGTGAAATATGAGGTGCTGTTCCACCAATTTCCGGTGGGCCTCAGTCTGATAATGGAGGAGGCCCATGACAGAAAGGTCATACTGGGAGGGGGAGTTAAAGTGCTCAGCCACCAGGAGATCAGGTTGGTTAAAGCGGACTGAGCGAAGGTGTTGAGCGAAACGATTGCCAAGCCTGCGTTTGGTCTCGCCGATGTAAAGAAGTTGACATCTAGAGCAGCGGATACAATAGATGAGGTTGGAGGAGGTGCAGGTGAACCTCTGCCTCACCTGGAAAGATTGTTTGGGACTTGGATGGAGTCGAGGGGGGAGGTAAAGGGACAGGTGTTGCATCTCGTGCGGTTGCAGGGGAAAGTGCCCGGGGATGGGGTGGTTTGGGTAGGAAGGGACGAGTGGACCAGGGTAGAAATGGGCAGGAGTAAAGACCTGAGCGACTTTGACAAGGGCCAAATTGTTATGGCCAGACGACTGGGTCAGAGCATCTCTGAAACGGCAAGGCTTGTGGGGTGCTCCCTGTCAGCAGTGGTGAGTACCTACCGACAGTGGTCCGAGGAGGGACAAACCACAAACTGGCAACAGACAGGGTGTTGGGCGCCCAAGGCTCATCGATGCGCGAGGGCAACGAAAGATATCCCGTCTGGTCCGAACCGACAGAAGGTCGACTGTGGCACAAGTCACAGAAAATGTTAATGGTGGTCACGGGAGGAATGTGTCACAATACACAGTGCATCGCACCCTGCTGCGTATGGGGCTGCACACGGAGGACCAACAGCATGTTAGGCAGGTGGGCATAATGTTTTGGCTCATCGGGTCATAATGTTTTGGGTGCCTGTGCCATCATGATCCTAGCATCTCCCTTCCCCATCGCACTCTGCAGTCTGCGTTGAGGATGCCCTTACTTGATTGATTAAGAAATGCAGCATGGAAACAGGCCCTTCGGCCCACTGTCCATGCCAATCATCGATCACACATTTACACTGGCATAGGAAGGAACTGCAGATGCTGCTTTACACCCAAGATAGACACAAAATGCTGGAGTAACTCAGCAGGACAGGCTGCATCTCTGGAGAGAAGGAATGGGTGACGTTTCGGGTCAAGACCTTTCTTCACTGGTTCTATGCTATCCCACTTTCTCATCCTCTCCCTACACACTAGGGGCAGTTTACAGAGGCCAATTAACCCACAAACCCGCACGTGCTTGGGATGTGGGAGGAAACCGGAGCACCCGGAGGAACCCCATGTGGTCACAGGGAGAACGTGCAAGCTCCACACAGACAGCACCCGTGGTCAGGATAGAACCTGGGTCTCTGGCGCTGTAAGGCAGTGGCTCTACCAACTGTGGAATTAAAGACTCTTTCACGAGACACAACCAGACCATTCAGCCATCATGTCTGTGCTGTCTCTTTATCTCACGGAAAACAGTATATCCATTTCAGTGACACATGGAACCCTGACATGTCATCAGTCTTCTCATTCTCAATCTGTGGCAGTGGCACCACACATATCCTGCAGGTTCTGCCAGTGTATACGCTTTCATTCATGTCTTTCTGTCCGGGGCACACCAGCCTCACATGCATCAGCTTGAAACAGAGTCACAGAGTCATGCAGCACAGCATTCAACAGGCCCTTCAGCCCAACTCATCCCTGCACACCAAGAAGCCCCATCTACACTCATCCCACCTGCCCACATTTGGACCTCATCCCTCTAAATCTTTCCTGTCCATGCATCTATCCAGGTGTCACTGAAAGTAAGCGTGCAGGTACAGCAGGCAGTGAAGAAAGCGAATGGCATGTTGGCCTTCAAAACAAGAGGATTTGAGTATAGGAGTAAAGAGGTCCTTCTGCAGTTGTACAGGGCCCTGGTGAGGCCACTCCTGGAGTATTGTGTGCAGTTTTGGTCTCTTAATTTGAGGAAGGACATCCTTGCTTTTGAGGCAGTGCAGCGTAGGATCACGAGGTTAATCCCTGGGATGGAGGGACTGTCGTACGAGGAAAGATTGAAAAGGCTGGGCTTGTATTCACTGGAGTTTAGAAGGATGAGAGGGGATCTATAGAGACGTATACAATTATGAATGGACTGGACAAGCTAGATGCAGAAAAAATGTTCCCAATGTTGGGGGAGTCCAGAACCAGGGGCCCCAGTCTAAGAATAAAGGGGAGACCATTTAAAACTGAGGTGAGAAGAACTTTTTCACCCAGAGAGTTGTGAATTTGTGGAATTCACGGCCACAGAAGGCAGTGGAGGCAAATTCACTGGATGAATTTAAAAGAGAGTTAGATAGAGCTCTAGGGGCTAGTGAAATCAAGGGATATGGGGAGAAGGCAGGCAGCGGTTACTGATTGTGGATAATCAGCCTTGATCACAATGAATGGCGGTGCTGGATCGAAGGGCCGAATGGCCTCCTCCTGCACCTATTTTCTGTGTTTCTATGTTTCTACCCACCACCGTCTGTGGAATATTTTGTCACTCAGCTTCCAATTAAATCTTTCCCCCTCACCTTAAACCTATGTCCTTTGGGTCTTGATTTCTCTCCTTTGGGTAAAAGATTATGTGCCTTCACCCTATCATGTTCTGTGCTGTGTGACTCTGTGACTCGAATCAGTCCGAACAAGAGTCCCAACCCGTAACGTCACCTGCCCATTCCCTCCACGGATGCTGCCTGACCTGCTGAGTTCTTCCAGCGCTCTGTCACCCGGTTGTCTACCCTTCTCTCCAACCACTGAAAATATCCCAAAGGACAAAACAATCTTAGGATTATTGCGCTGAACAAATCACGAACAGGTAACGCTGATCTAGAACATACACAGTAAAGTAAGTATCATATTCTTTGTTAAACAAACACTTTAACAAAAGTTTTACAATATATGCAATTTATCATTAATCACACAAATATTCACTCCATAACTGAACCTAAAGGGGATAACAGTCATAAATCTTATTAACAAAAATGCCTTAAAAAAAACCTTCAGTAAAGTGGCGGCACGGTGCCGCAGCGGTAGGGTTGCTGCCTTACAGCGAATGCAGCGCCGGAGACCCGGGTTCCATCCCCACTACGGGTGCTGTCTGTACGGAGTTTGTACGTTCTCCCCGTGACCTGAGTGGGTTTTCTCCGAGATCTTCGGTTTCCTCCCACACTCCAAAGACGTGCAGGTTTATAGGTTAATTGGCTTGGTAAATGTAAAAATTGTCCCTAGTGGGTGTAGGATAGTGTTAATGTGTGGGGATTGCTGGTCGGCGCGGACCCGGTGGGCTGAAGGGCCTGTTTAAAACAGACACAGCATGGAATGAGGCCATTCAGTCCACCGAGTCCATGCCGCCCATCGGTCACACTTGTCCCACTTTCTCATCCACCTGCACACCAAGGGACGATTGACAGAGGCCAATTAACCTACAAACCCGCACACCTTTGTGGGAGGACACGGGAGGAGACTGGAGCACCCGGAGGAAACCCACAAGGTCACGGGGAGAACGTGCAAACTCCACACAGACAGCACCCGAGGTTGGGATCGGACTCAGGTCTCTGGCGCTGTGAGGCAGCGGCTCTACCTGTTACTCCACTGTGCTGCCCTATCGTCCTGTCCAATGGATACCATCTGGTGTTTGAGTTTATTCTCATTCATGCAGCCTCCTACCCAGGATTATCTTCACCTTTACCAACTCTGTGCCTTTTATTTCCAAAAGGATATTGGTCACTTCCACTCCACTCATGGTGGGCAGGGGTGGAGAGGGGTGGAGGGGTGGGCAGGGGTGGAGAGGCAGGGGTGGAGAGAGAGGGGTGGAGGGGTGGGCAGGAGTGGAGAGGCAGGGCCAGGAAAGGGTGCGTCTGAATTCCACGGCGATTCCTTCTGACATTTTTTGTTCTAACATCATTGTATTGCATTGGAATGTTCCACCATTACTAGGTCTGAGATGTACAGTAGCAGCTTGCTGGCAGAGGTAAATGAGTTGTTGCTCCTCCGTTGATGTGGTGACTGTCACCACTCTGAGAACGTGTTGTGGGTGGGAGTAAGTCCATGTGGATCTGTTCCCTGGCACTGCCCCATCAGCTCGGACAATGCCAGCTCCACGGCTTAATTGGTCTTAGCTCCTGAATGCCCGCTCTCAACGCCGGAGGGCTTGGCGAAGCGTTGCTTTGAACTGGCGCTCTTGCCCGCTGCCTTCTCTGTGCTGGACAGGTCTAATGCCATGCTGCCATCCTCACTGCGGTCAGTTCCAGGCTCCTGGTCCACACCCATCTCTCTCAGCAGCGGCTCCACGCTGCTCTCCGCAAATTCCTCACTCTCACACTTCACGCCTTTACCTTTCATCGTTGGGTCAATAGATTTCTTGTGCATTCCTAGATTGCAATTAAAGGCTGATTAGTGATGGTTTGAACATAAAACAAAGAATGGTATAGCATTGGAACAGGTCCTCCACCCACAATGCCCGGCGAACATGATGCCTAGACCAACTCTTATCTAACTGCACGTGATCTATATCTCTCCATTCCCTTGTGTCACAGAGTCACAGAGTGATACAGTGTGGAAACAGGCCCTTCATAGAGTCATAGAGTGATACAGTGTGGAAACAGGCCCTTCATAGAGTGATACAGTGTGGAAACAGGCCCTTCATAGAGTGATACAGTGTGGAAACAGGCCCTTCATAGAGTGATACAGTGTGGAAACAGGCCCTTCATAGAGTCACAGAGTGATACAGTGTGGAAACAGGCCCTTCATAGAGTCACAGAGTGATACAGTGTGGAAACAGGCCCTTCATAGAGTCATAGAGTGATACAGTGTGGAAACAGGCCCTTCATAGAGTCATAGAGTGATACAGTGTGGAAACAGGCCCTTCATAGAGTCATAGAGTGATACAGTGTGGAAACAGGCCCTTCATAGAGTGATACAGTGTGGAAACAGGCCCTTCATAGAGTGATACAGTGTGGAAACAGGCCCTTCATAGAGTGATACAGTGTGGAAACAGGCCCTTCATAGAGTCACAGAGTGATACAGTGTGGAAACAGGCCCTTCATAGAGTCATAGTGATCCAGTGTGGAAACAGGCCCTTCGGCCCAACTCACGCACACCAGCCAACAATGTCCCAGCTATCCTAGTCCCACTTGCCTGCGCTTGGTCCAGAACCCTCCAAACCTGTCCTATCCATGTACCTATCTAACTGTTTCTTAAACGATGGGATAGTCCCAGCCTCAACTACCTCCTCTGGCAGCTTGTTCCATACACCCACCACCCTCTGTGTGAAAAAGCTATCCCTCAGATTCCTATTAAATCTTTTCCCCTTCACCTTGAACCTATGTCCTCTAGTCCTCGATTGTCCTACTCTGAGTAAAAGACTGTGCATCTACCCGATCTATTCCTCTCATGACTTTGTACGCCTCTATAAGATCACCCCTCAGCCTCCTGCACTCCATTGAATAGAGACCCAGCCTACTCAACCTCTCCCTGTAGCTCACACCCTCTAGTCCTGGCAACATCCTCGTTAAGGTTGTGTTCATGTCAAAGTCTCTTAAATGCCATTGTGGCCTCTACCACCACCATGTTTCAGGCACTCATCACCCTCGGGGTAAAGAAACATCGCCCGCACATCTCCTTTAAACTTTGCCTCTCTCACCTTGAAGCCATGACCTTTCATCTTCGGTTTAGTTTTATTATTGTCACGTGTACCGAGGTACAGTGAAATGTTTTGTTTTGCATGCTATCCAAACAGACCAGATACCATACATACACCGATCATTATCACCTGATGAGCTAAACCATTATGACCACCTGCCTAATATGCTGTTGGTCCTCCGTGTGCAGCCCCATACGCAGCAGGGTGCGATACACTGTGTATTGTGACACATTCCTCCCGTGACCACCATTAACATTTTCTGTGACTTGTGCCACAGTCGACCTTCTGACGGTTTGGACCAGACGGGATAGCCTTCGTTGCCCTCGCGCATCGATGAGCCTTGGGCGCCCAACACCCTGTCTGTCGCCGGTTTGTGGTTTGTCCCTCCTCGGACCACTGTCGGTTGATACTCACCACGGCTGACCGGGAGCACCCCACAAGCCTTGCCGTTTCACAGATGCTCTGACCCAGTCGTCGGGCCATAACAATTTGGCCCTTGTCAAAGTCACTCAGGTCTTTACTCCTGCCCATTTCTCCTGCATCCAACACATCAACTTCAAGAACTGACTGTTTACTTGCTGCCTAATATATTCCACCCCTTGACAGGTGTCATTGTAACAAGATAATCAATGTTATTCTCTTCACCTGTCAGTGGTCATAATGTTTTGGCTGATCGGTGTAGATACCATCAAATCAAACTCAAGTACAATAGGTGGAGCAAAGGGGAAGATACAGAGTGCAGAATATAGTTCTCAGCGTTGTAGCGCACCAGTTCCAGAGACATAGTCCAATGCCGGCAATGGGGTAGAGGTGAATTGGACAGTACCCTAGTGTTATGGAAGGACCATTCAGAAGTCTGTAAACACAGGGGAAGAAGCTGTCCCTGAGTCTGGTGGTGTGGCCTTTCAAGCTTCTGTACCTTCTGCTGGACGGGAGCGGGGAGAAGAAAGAATGACCGGGGTGAGACAAGTCTTTGATTATGTTGACTGCCTTCCCGAGGCAAGGTCAAGTGTAGATGGAGTCAATGGTGTGGAATCTAGTCTGTGTGATGGACTGGGCTATATCCAAAACTCCCTGCAATTAATTGTGTTGTTGGGCAGAGCTGTTCCCAAACCAAGCCGTGACACAACCTGACAGGATGCTTTCTAAGGTGCATCTGTAGAGGTTTGTGAGTGATAGAGAGAGACAGTGTGGAAACAGGCCCTTCGGCCCAACTCGCCCACACTGGCCAACAATGTCCCAGCTACCCTAGTCCCACTTGCCTGCGCTTGGTCCATAACCCTTCAAACCTGTCCTATCCATGTACCTGTCCAACTGTTTCTTAAACGTTGGGATAGTCCCAGCCTCAACTACCTCCTCTGGCAGCTTGTTCCATATACCCACCACCCTCTGTGTGAAAAAGTTATCCCTCGGATTCCTATTAAATCTTTTCTCCTTCACCTTAAACCTATGTCCACTGGTCCTCGATTCCTCTACTCTGGGCAAAAGACTCTGTAGATCTACCCGATCTATTCCTCTCATGATTTTGTATACCTCTATAAGATCCCTCCTCATCCTCCTGCGCTCCATGGAACAGAGACCCAGCCTACTCAACCTCTCTCTATAGCTCACACCCTCTAGTCCTGGCAATATCCTCGTAAATCTTTTCTGAACCCTTTCAAGCTTGACAATATCTTTCCTGTAACATGGTGCCCTGAACTGAACACAATATTCTAAATGCGGTCTCACCAACGTCTTATACAACTGCAACATGACCTCCCAACTTCTATACTCAATACTCTGACTGATGAAGGCCAAAGTGCCAAAAGCCTTTTTGACCACCCTATGTACCTGCGACTCAACCTTCAAGGAACCATGCACCTGTACTCCTAGATCCCTCTGTTCTACAACACTACACATTCACTGTGTAGCTCCTGCCCTTGTTCAACATCCCAAAATGCAACACCTCACGCTTTCTGTATTAAATTCTATCAACCATTCCTCCGCCCACCTGGCCAATTGATCCAGATCCTGTTGCAATCGTTCACAACCATCTTCACTATCTGTAAAACCACTAACTTTTGTATCATCAGCAAACTTGCTAATCTTGCCCTGTTTGTTCTCATCCAAATCATTAATGTAGATGACAAACAGTAACAGGCCCAGCACTGAACCCTGAGGCACATCACTAGTCACAGGCCTCCAGTCCGAGAAGCAAACTTCCACCATCACCCTCTGCTTCCTTCCATGGAGCCAATCTGCTGTCCATTCAGCTATCTCTCTTTGTATCCCATGGGATCTGACCTTCCAGAGCAGCCTACCATGCGGAACCTTGTGAACGCCTTACTGAAGTCCATGTACACAACATCTACAGCTCTGCCCTCATCAACCTTTTTGGTATAAGAAAATAACTGCAGATGCTGGTACAAATCGAAGGTATTTATTCACAAAATGCTGGAGTAACTCAGCAGGTCAGGCAGCATCTCGGGAGAGAAGGAATGGGTGACGTTTCGGGTCGAGACCCTTCTTCAGACTGATGTCAGGGGGGGTGGGACAAAGGAAGGATATAGGTGGAGACAGGAAGATAGAGGGAGATCTGGGAAGGAGGAGGGGAAGAGAGGGACAGAGGAACTATCTAAAGTTGGAGAAGTCGATGTTCATACCACTGGGCTGCAAACTGCCCAGGCGAAATATGAGGTGCTGTTCCTCCAATTTGCGGTGGGCCTCACTATGGCACTGGAGGAGGCCCTTGACAGAAAGGTCAGACTGGGAATGGGAGGGGGAGTTGAAGTGCTCGGCCACCGGGAGATCAGTTTGGACCTTTTTGGTCACGTCTTCAAAAAACCCCATCAGATTTGTGAGACACGACCTCCCACGTACAAAACCATGCTGACTACCCCTAATCAGCCCTTGCCCATCCAAATGCCTGTATAACCTTTAGGCCATTAGGGCGGCACGGTGGTGCAGCGGTAGAGTTGCTGCCTTACAGCGAATGCCGCGCCGGAGACCCGGGTTCCATCCCCACTACGGAGTTTGTACTTTCCCCCGTGACCTGCGTGGGTTTTCACCGAGATCTTGGAGTCCCGTGTCATGCTAGGTTAATTGGCTTGGTAAATGTAAAAATTGTCCCTAGTGGGTGTAGGATAGTGTTAGTGTGCGGGGATCGCTGGTCGGCGCGGACCCGGTGGGCCGAAAGGGCCTGTTTCCGCGCTGTATCTCTAAACTAAACTAAACTAAACCTATCCCTCAGAATCCCTCAGAATACTCTCCAGTAACTTTCCAACTACAGATGTTAAGCTCTTTCAAGCAAGGTCAAGCAATGACCCCCAAACCATTGGGGACACGCTGGATTGGGGCAGCAGAGGCGGGGTGTCGCTTCAGTGCAGTCAGTTTTCTATTTTGACCTTTTCATTCTCTCGCTGGATATTTCAATTTCACAGAATCACATTCTGCAGCTTCGCTCTCATACCAGCTACTTAGTCAGAAAACTAACAGCAAAACAAAAAGCTTGCAAAGAGCTCTTGCAAAGAGCTACCCATCATTCTGGGAAAATGGCAAATCAACCATTCAGCTATCTCTCTAGCGGTAGAGTTGCTGCCTTACAGCGAATGCAGCACCGGAGACCCGGGTTCCATCCCCACTACGGGTGCTGTCTGTACGGAGTTTGTACGTTCTCCCCGTGACCTGCGTGGGTTTTCTCCGAGATCTTCGGTTTCCTCCCACACTCCAAAGATATACAGGTTTGTAGGTTAATTGGCTTGGTGAATGTAAACATTGTCCCTAGTGGGTGTAGGATAGTGTTAATGTGCGGGGATCGCTGGTCGGCGCGGACCCGGTGGGCCGAAGGGCCTGTTTCTGCGCTGTATCTCTAAACTATACTAAACCATCTGTTCTACACAGTGTCTCATTGTCTGTAGACACAATGAACTGCAGATGCTGATTTACAAATAAAGACACAATATGATGGAGTAACTCAGGCAGCACCTATGGAGAAAATGCATAGGTGACGTTTGGGTCAGGACCCTTCTTCAGACTGATTGTAGTAGGGGGGAGAAAGTGGACGAGAGGTGGGTGGAGAACAAAGCCAAGCAAGTGATAGGTGGATATAGGAGGATGTGGGAGGTGGGTTTGTCGATAGATGGATACAGGTGAAGCCATCTTTGGAGAACATGGACAGGCAATGCCTCAGATGGGACCCTTTCTCAGTCCCAGCCCCAACTAAAATATAAAGTTTGAGAAAGAGTCACAACCCAAAATGCCATCTATCCAAGTTCCCCAGGGATGCCGCCTAACCTGTTGAGTTACTCCAGCACTTTGTGTCTCATAGAAACATAGAAAATAGGTGCAGGAGGAGGCCATTTGGCCCTTCGAGCCAGCACCGCCATTCATTGTGATCACGGCTGATCATCCACAATCAGTAACCCGTGCCTGCCTTCTCCCCATATCCCTTGACTCCACTAGCCCCTAGAGCTCTATCTAACTCTCTTTTAAATCCATCCAGTGAATTAGCCTCCACTGCCCTCTGTGGCAGAGAATTCCACAAATTCACAACTCTCTGGGTGAAAAAGTTTTTTCTCATCTCAGTTTTAAATGGCCTCCCCTTTATTCTTAGACTGTGGCCCCTGGTTCTGGATTCGCCCAACATTGGGAACATTTTTCCTGCATCTAGCTTGTCCAGTCCTTTCATAATTTTATATGTCTCTATAAGATCCCCTTTCATTTCCTGTTCTTGAAAGAGGCTTGTAATTTGGCTGAACTCCCCAAGATTAACTCCCCCCCCCCTCCCCCCCCTCCCCCCCTCCCCCCCTCCCCCCCCCCCTCCCTCCCCCCCCCCCCTCCCCAAACCCCCTGTGCTGAATAATCTGCAGTTGCGTACCAAGCAGCCAGGGGGCACAAGATCCCACCAAACCGTTCTTGCCAGAGTTGATGATGGACTCGGGCAGTGGGATGGAGTGCCTGACCATGGCTCCGTACAGTCCATACTCAGCCATCACGCTGCTCCGGCCCCAGCACTTCTCCCTCTTCCTCCACTTGGCTCTTCGGTTTTGAAACCAGACCTGAGGGCAACATGGGGTGGGCCAGCTTCATCAGCCAACAATGCCACGGTCAGATGCCAAGCCCAGTTCTCCAGCGAATGCCCACTCCTTGCCCAGTGGGCTTCCTGCCCAAGCACTCCTCAGTCTTCAAACATGTCCCTGCCATTCTATTCTATGAGAGATGAGAGGGGAGGAGACGAGATGGGAGGAGAGGGGACGAGATGGGAGGGGACGATTTTCTCTAAAACTCTTCCCCCCCCCCCCCAACTCTCTCCCCCCTAAAATACGATGAAAGAATGGGTCGACTAGGTTTGTATTCACTGGAATTTAGAAGGATGAGAGGGGATCTTAAAGAAACATCTACAATTCTTAAGGGATTGGACAAGCTAGATGCAGGAAACATGTTCAACATGTTGGGGGAGTCTAGAACCAGGGGTCACACAGTTTAAGAATAAGGGGTAGGCCATTTAGGACTGAGATGAGGAAAACCTTTTCCACCCAGAGAGTTGTGAATCTGTGGAATTCTCTGCCACAGAAGGCAGTGGAGGCCAATTCACTGGATGTTTTCAAGAGAAAGAGTTAGATTTAGCTAATGGAATCAAGGGATATGGGGAGAAAGCAGGAATGGGGTACTGATTGTGGATGATCAGCCATGATCACATTGAGTGGTGGTGCTGCCTCGAAGGGCCGAATGGCCTCCTCCTGCACCTATTTTCTATGTTTCTATGTTTCTATGAATGGGCCAAACATGGGAAGAGGCATTTGGCTGAGATGAGGCATATTGTACAGCATGGATGGGTTGGGCAGGAGGTCCTGTTTCCGTGCTGTGACTGATCGGATCACTTCCACGAGCCTCTTTGTGTCGCCAGGTCAGTATATAATGTTGTGGATGAGTAGAGGCAGTAGTCCAATGTGTTCACACCCAGTGAAGTGTGGTTACTAGTGTGGGGCAGGAAATGCAGTGACTATTGTGTATGGCAAATGTCCACCAAAAACATTGGTAGACACCATCTGCCCGACACCTAATAGAGCCAGTGAAGCAGGAAAACAGGCCCTTCAGGCCTCCTTGTCCATGCTGGCCAAGTTGGCATACTGGGCTAGTCCAACATGCCTGTGCGTGGCCCATATCCTTCTGAACCCTTCCCTGTCCATAGATCTGGCCAAATGTATTTTAAATGTGGTTTATCTGTCTGCTTTTGTAGCTTCCTCTGGCAGCTGATTCAAGATACGGACGACCGTAGAGTGGCTCAGAGGGCTGGGGACCAAATCCAGGCAAGTGGGACTAGCTCTGTATGCCAACTTGGTTAGCATGGACAGGGTGGGCCGAAGGGCCTGTTTCTGTGCTGTACAGCTGGATCTCAAGCCTATCCTACTCAAGCATACGTAAGAAGTGCAGATATCCACAGGGGCTACCTGTATCCGGTCCTCGGCCAGCTCCGTCTTCATCGCCAGCATTTCCCTGGCATACACGTCAGGATAGTGCGCCTCGTTAAAGGATCTCTCCAGCTCCTCCAGCTGATGAGCTGTGAACACCGTCCTGTGCAAACCAACAATCAAACATGTCAGCCTCGTAGAGCAAGGCCAGGGAGAAAACTATCACTTTTAGATCAGGTCCTTCAGAGGCGTAAGATGTTCTAAAACATCTGTGCAGCGGTAGAGTTGCTGCCTTACTGCAAATGCAGCGCCGGAGACCCGGGTTCCATCCCCACTATGGGTGCTGTCTGTACGGAGTTTGTACGTTCTCCCCGTGACCTGTGTGGGTTTTCTCCGAGATCTTCGGTTTCCTCCCACACTCCAAAGACGTGCAGGTTTGTAGATTAAATGGCTTGGTAAATGTAAACATTGTTCCTAGTGTGTGTAGGATAGTGTTAATGTGCGGGGATCGCTGGTCGGTGTGGACCCGGTGGGCCGAAGGGCCTGTTTCCGCACTGTATCTCTAAACTAAACTAAACTACCATACACCCGTGGAAGTGTTTTAGACACGTGGGTGCATGGAACAAGCTGCCAGAGGAGGTAGTTGAGGCTGGGACTATCCCAACATTTAAGAAACAGTTGGACAGGTTCATGGATAGGACAGGTTTGGAGGGTTATGGACCAAACGCACGCAAGTGGGACTAGGGTAGCTGGGACATTGTTGGCTGGTGTGGGCGAGTTGGGCCGAAGGGCCTGGTTCCATACTGTATGACTCTATGAAGGGCCTGTTTCCACACTGTATCACTCTATGACTTTAGTCACTGAGTCACAGAACTGTGATAAACAGCATCAAAAATATAGAAGGCTGATAAAAAAAGAACAATTACCAATAGTGGACAGAGAGACAAGTTATCCTGCTATCAGTATGCAGGGAAGACTTCTGAATGTAATGATATCTGGTGCGAGACACAAAATGCTGGAGTAACTCAGCGGGTCAGGCAGCATCTCGGGAGAGAATGAATGGGTGATGTTTCGGGTTGAGACCCTTGTTTAGACTGATTCCTTCTCTCCCGAGATGCTGCCTGACCTGCTGAGTTACTCCAGCATTTTGCGTCTAACTTCGATTTAAACCAGCATCTGCAGTTTTTTTCCCTAATATCTGGGAGCTCACTTGTAAATAGGAGTGTGTGTAACAGAGTGACTACGGGCATTTATATATAGGAGTGTGTGTGTGTAACAGTGTGACAATGGCCATTTATATATAGGAGTGTGTGTGTGTAACAGTGTGACAATGGCCATTTATATATAGGAGTGTGTGTGTGTAACAGGGTGTCTGTGACAACTGCAGTTGGCACGTATAGCTCACTCACGCCCCCCCCCTCCCCCCCCCCTCCCCAACCCCCCCCCCCCCCTCCCTAACCCCCCCCCGGAGATCAGACCCAGCCTCTCCCGTCCCTCCTCATAAGCACACTACATCCTGGTACATCTCCTATGCACCCTCTCCAGTGCTCCCTTCTCCCAGTGTGCTGATCACAGGTGCTTGCTGAGGTCTGACCAATGTTCTATAAATTTGGAGCATAACTTTCCCACTTCAGCATTCGATGCCTTGAGGAGTGAAGCACAACAACTCTAACCATGTTATATCTAAGTTCTGAAGAAAGATGTCACCTATCCACCTCCTCCATGGATGCTACCTGACCCATGAAACTTTATTTTTTAAGTTTACTTTAGAGATATAGCGCGGACATGCACTGACAGCACTAACACTACCCTACACACACTAGGGACAGCTTACATTTATACCAAGCCAATTAACCTACAAGCCTGTACGTCTCTGGAGTGTGGGAGGAAACCGAGGATCTCGGAGAAAACCCACGTAGGTCACGGGCAGAACGTACAAACTCCATACAGACAGCACCCGTGGTTGGGTTGGAACCCGGGTCTCTGGAGCTGTGAGGCAGCAACTCTGCTGCTGCGCCACCGTGCCACCTCTGACACTGTGTTTTGTTGAAGATTGTAGCATCTGCAATCTCTATCTAACTCTGCTGCAATGTCCATGACTCTATGGATGTTCTCCGAAGTTGCCTCTGTTCCTCGATCCTCCCGCAGAGCCACCATTCACGGTGGATGTCCCAGCCACATCAGCACCCCATAACGCATCAACTCAACATTTATCAGCATGAAACTCCGCCACTTCTCATTCACTGTGAAGATCCAGCCTCCAACTTATAAAAATGCAACCTCTCGCACTTATCTCACGCATTCTGCTGATAAATCCCCGGGGCCTGATGGTCTGCATCCCAGGGTACTTAAGAAGGTGGCTCTAGAAATCAAGGACGCATTGGTGATTATTTTCCAATGTTCTGTAGATTCAGGATCAGTTCCTGTGGATTGGAGGGTAGCTAATGTTATCTCACTTTTTAAGAAAGGAGGGCGAGAGAAAACAGGAAATTATAGACCAGTTAGTCTGACATCTGTGGTGGGGAAGATGCTAGAGTCAATTATAAAAGACGAAATTGTGGAACATTTGGATAGCAGTAACAGGATCGTTCCAAGTCAGCATGGATTTATGAAGGGGAAATCATGCTTGGCTAATCTTATTGAATTTTTTGAGGATGTAACTAGGAAAATAGACAAGGGAGAGCCAGTGTACCTGGACTTTCAGAAAGACTTTGATAAGGTCCCACATAGGAGATTAGTGGGTAAAATTAGAGCACATGGTATTGGGGGTAGGGTACTGACATGGATAGAAAATTGGTTGACAGACAGGAAACAAAGAGTAGGGATTAACGGGTCCCTTTCAGAATGGCAGGCAGTGACTAGTGGGGTACCGCAAGGCTCGGTGCTGGGACCGCAGCTATTTACAATATACATTAATGACTTAGATGAAGGGATTAAAAGTAACATTAGAAAATTTGCAGATACAAAGCTGGGTGGCAGTGTGAACTGTGAGGAAGTTGCTATGAGGATGCAGGGTGACTTGGACAGGTTGTGTGAGTGGGCGGATGCATGGCAGATGCAGTTTAATGTGGATAAATGTGAGGTTATCCACTTTGGTGGTAAGAACAGGAAGGCAGATTATTATCTGAATGGTGTCAAGTTAGGAAATGGGGACGTACAACGAGATCTGGGTGTCCTTGTTCATCAGTCACTTAAAGTTACATGCAGGAACAGCAGGCAGTGAAGAAAGCTAATGGCATGTTGGCCTTTATGACAAGAGGAGTAGAGTAGAGTACAGGGCCCTACTGAGACCTCACCTGGAGTATTGTGGGCAGTTTTGGTCTCCAAATTTGAGGAAGGACATTCTTGCGATTGAGGGACTGCAGCGTAGGTTTACTAGGTTAATTCCCGGAATGGCAGAAGTGTCGTACGTTGAAAGACTGGAGTGAATAGGCTTGTATACACTGGAATTTAGAAGCATGAGAGGGGATCTTATTGAAACATATAAGATTATTAAGGGATAAGACAAGCTAGAGGCAGGAAACATGTTCCCAATGTTGGGGGAGTCCAGAACCTGGGGCCATAGTTTAAGGATAAGGGATAGGCCATTTAGAACTGAGATGAGGAAGAACTTTTTCACTCAGAGAGTTGTGAAGCTGTGGAATTCTCTGCCTCAGAAGGCAGTGGAGGCCAATTCTCTGGATGCTTTCAAGAGAGAGCTAGATAGAGCTCTTAAGGATAGCGGAGTCAGGGGGTATGGGGAGAAGGCAGGAAAGGGGTACTGATTGTGAATGATCAGCCATGATCACATTGAATGGTGGTTCTGGCTCGAAGGGCCGAATGGCCTACTCCTGTACCTATTGGCTATTGTCTATTGTCATTCATGTTCAGAAGTGATAGGGGTAGAATTAGGCCATTAGGTCTAGTCCACCATTCATTCATGGCTGATCTATCTCTCCCTCCTAACCCCGTTCTCCTGCCTTCTCCCCATAACCCCTGACACCTGGACTAATCAAGAATCTACCTGTGCCTTAAAATATCCATTGAACTCCATTTCTCATTCCTCAGCCCACATGCCCAGCTGATGAAGATCCTGCTGTAATATTTGATAATCATGTTCCCTGTCAGTGTTACTGCCCATGTTAGTGTCACCTGTTTCCACCTGCACTGTGATCACATCGCTGATCTCAAACCATTCAATGAGATCATTGGACTACATCACACAAGGTGCAAACTCAAACACCTGACACCATGCATAGTGTCCACAGACTCCCATCCTTCACCCAGCCCCAACACACCTGTGCCGCCATGACTAAGCTGCAACACACCTGTGCCATCATGACTAAGCTGCAACACACCTGTGCCATCTCCACCCAGCCCCAATACACCTGTGCCGTCTCCACCCAGCCCCAACACACCTGTGCCGCCATGACTAAGCCCCAACACACCTGTGCCATCATGACTAAGCTGCAACACACCTGTGCCATCTCCACCCAGCCCCAATACACCTGTGCCGTCTCCACCCAGCCCCAACACACCTGTGCCATCTCCACCCAGCCCCAACACACCTGTGCCGTCTCCCCTCTGCCCCAACACACCTGTGCCGCCATGACTAAGCCGCAACACACCTGTGCCGTCTCCACCCAGCCCCAACACACCTGTGCCATCTTCACTCAGACTAGCGTACCTGTGCCACCTCCACTCAGCCGCAACACACCTGTGCCGTCTTCACCCAGCCCCAACACACCTGTGCCATCTTCACTCAGACTAGCGTACCTGTGCCACCTCCAGTCAGCCCCAACACACCTGTGCCGCCATGACTAAGCCCCAACACACCTGTGCCGCCATGACTAAGCCCCAACACACCTGTGCCATCTCCACCCAGCCCCATCACACCTGTGCCATCTCCACTCAGACTAGCGTACCTGTGCCATCCACCCAGCCCCAACACACCTGTGCCGTCATGACTAAGCCGCAACACACCTGTGCCATCTCCACCCAGCCCCAACACACCTGTGCCATCTCCACTCAGACTAGCGTACCTGTGCCACCTCCAGTCAGCCCCAACACACCTGTGCCGCCATGACTAAGCCCCAACACACCTGTGCCGCCATGACTAAGCCCCAACACACCTGTGCCGCCATGACTAAGCCCCAACACACCTGTGCCGCCATGACTAAGCCCCAACACACCTGTGCCATCTCCACCCAGCCCCATCACACCTGTGCCGTCTCCACTCAGACTAGCGTACCTGTGCCATCCACCCAGCCCCAACACACCTGTGCCGCCATGACTAAGCCCCAACACACCTGTGCCATCTCCACCCAGCCCCAACACACCTGTGCCGCCATGACTAAGCCCCAACACACCTGTGCCACCTCCACTCAGCCCCATCACACCTGTGCCGTCTCCACTCAGACTAACGTACCTGTGCCACCTCCACTCAACCCCAATACACCTGTGCCGTCTCCCCTCTGCCCCAACACACATGTGCCGCCATGACTAAGCCCCAACACACCTGTGCCGTCTCCCCTCTGCCCCAACACACCTGTGCCGCCATGACTAAGCCCCAACACACCTGTGCCGCCGCTTTTTCTTCTTCAGCTGCGATGCCGATGGATACTTTGGGTCGCTGTGATCGCAAGACATGTTCTCGTCATCTGAGGTGAGGCAAGGAGAGTTCACAGTCACTGACAACCCACTAAATCCACAACCACTTTTAAATGTGCTATACAAATAAAATTGACTTGACTTGACTTGACATACTCGCTGTTAACAGGCCGTTAAATTACTGGTGTCGGAAGGAACTGCAGATGTTGGTTTACATCGAAGATAGATACAAACTGTTGGAGTAACACACCGGGTCAGGCAACATCTCTGGAGAGAATTATGGGTGACCTTTCGAGTCGAGACCCTTCTTCAGACTCGATTATAAAATCAACACGCACTAATTTCAGTCATAGAGCATAGAGCTATAAAGCACGGAAACAGGCCCTTCGGCCCATTTTGTCCTTGCTGACCAAGTGTCATACTGGGCTAGTCCCATTTGGCCCATATCCATCGAAACCCATCCTATCCACATAACTTTTAAATATCGTAATTGCATCCAATTTTGAGTAGCCACAGATTTTCTAAAATGTCGAACCTGGGATATTTTATTTCTATTAGATAGAGTCATATAGCGCGGAAACAGGTCCTTCGGCCCAGCTGTCCATGCTGACCCCAAGATGCCTCATCGACGATAGTCCCACCTGTCCGCGTTTGGTCCATATCCCTCTGAATCTCTCCGGTCCATATTCTTTCTTATCCACCTATTAGGACTGAGATGAGGAAAAACGTTTTCACCCAGAGTTGTGAATCTGTGGAATTCTTTGCCACAGAGGGCAGTGGAGGCCAATACACTGGATGCTTTCAAGAGAGAGTTAGATAAAGCTCTAGGGGCTAAAGGAATCAAGGGATATGGGGAGAAGCAGGAACGGGTTACTGATTGTGGATGATCAGCCATGATCACAATGAATGGCGGTGCTGGCTCAAAGAGTCGAATGGCCTCCTCCTCCACCTATTTTCTATGTTTCTGAACCCATCCAAGTGCGTTTTAAATGTTCTTACTGTACCAGCTCAACTGCCTTTCTCTGGCAGCTCGGTCCATACACCCACCCACTGTGTGAAAACGTTCCCCTCAGGTTCCAATTAAATCTTTTCCCCTTCACCTTGAACCTGTGGTTCTCGATTCCCCGTTGATGGGGCATCTTCATCGGCGTGGGCCGAAGGGCCTGTTTCCGTGCTGTATGTTCCCACGGCTGCAATCCGCACTTTCGCATCGCAGTCACAACACTTTAAACGCATTTAACTGCAACAATTCACAGTTTGGAAACAAATCTCAATCCATCTTCAGATGCAAAATATAAGAACATTGCGGTGCGCACAGTGACGCTGGGACGGACATAAGGTGTACGTTTGCGTGAAGGTAGATGCTGTGATCCAGTGGTTATCCCTGTTCTGGAGACCTGGGACGGACACAGCCCTCGCCGAGAGCGCAGACCGTCTGTAGCAGGGTCCCGATACGGAACCTCCTGCCCACCGCGTCCCCCAGGCCCACTGGGTCCCGCCAACCAACCTCTACCAGCCGGCGCTCCTGGCCGCTCTCGCCTTCATCCCCACCATCAGACAGCCCGGGGGGTGCTCTCTGTGTGGCCAATGGCCCCGACACAGCGGGCGAGCTCTCCCGCAGTTGGAGAGGGTGGGAGTAGACAATAGACAACAGCAGAAGGAGCATGTCCCAGCTCGGGATAGCGCGGCGTAGTGGCCCGGCTCCCTGTTTCCCTCCGCCCCCGTGGCAAGTCCGGCCTCAGCTTCACAACCAACCCAGAGACCCGGGGTCGACCCCGACCTCAGATGCCGTGTGTGTGTGGGGTGTGTGTGTGTGTGTGTGGGGGGGGGGGGTGTGTGTGGGTGTGTGGGGTGTGTGGGTGTGTGTGTGGGGGGGGGTGTTTGGGTGTGTGTGTGTGTGTGTGTGTGTGTGATTGTGTGTCGGTGTGTGTGTGTGGGTGTGTGTGTGTGTGTGTGGGTGTGTGTGTGTGTGTGGGTGTGTGTGTGTGTGTGTGGGTGTGTGTGTGTGTGTGGGTGTGGGTGTGTGTGTGGGTGTGTGTGGGGTGTGTGTGTGTGTGTGTGTGCGTATGTGTGTGTGTGTGTGTGTGTGGGTGTGTGTGTGTTTGTGTGTGGGTGTGTGTGTGTGGGTGTGTGTGTGTGTGTGGGTGTGTGTGTGTGGGTGTGTGTGTGTGTGTGTGTGTGTGGGTGGGCGTGTGTGTGGGGTGTGAGTGTGTGTGGGTGTGTGTGTGGGTGTGTGTGTGTGTGGGGGGGGTGTGTGGGTGTGTGTGTGTGTGTGTGTGTGTGTGGGTGTGTGTGTGTGTGGGTGGGTGTGTGTGGGGTGTGTGTGTGTGTGTGTGTGTGTGTGTGTGTGTGTGTGTGAGTGTGTGTGTGTGCAGTCCGTACGTTCTCCCTGTGACCGCATGGGTTCCCCCGGGTGACAATAGGCAATAGGTGCAGGAGGAGGCCATTTGGCCCTTCGAGGCAGCACCGCCATTCATTGTGATCATGGCTGATCATCCACAATCAGTACCCTGTTCCTGCCTTCTCCCCATATCCCCCGACTCCTCTATCATTAAGAGCTCTATTCTGAGGTAGAGAATTCCACAGATTTACAACTCTCTGGGTGAAAAAGTTTTTCCTCGTCTCAGTTCTAAATGGCCTACCCTTTATTCTTAAACTGTGGTCCCTTGTTCTGGACTCCCCCAACATTGGGAACATGTTTCCTGCCTCTAACGTGTCCAACCCCTTAATACTCTTATATGTTTCGATAAGATCTCCTCCCATCCTTCTAAATTCCAGTGTATACAAGCCTAGTCGCTCCAGTCTTTCAACATATGACAGTCCCGCCATTCCGGGAATTAACCTGGTGAACCTACGCTGCACGCCCTCAATAGCAAGAATATCCTTCCTCAAATTTGGAGACCAAAACTGCACACAGTACTCCAGGTGCGGTCTCACTAGGGCCCTGTACAACTGCAGAAGGACCGGTTTCCTCTCACACTGCAAAGATATGCAGGTCTGGAGGTTTATTGGCCTCACTAAATTGTCCAGAGTGTGTGTAGGAAGTGGATGAGAAAGTGGGATAACATGGTACTAGTGTTAACGGGTTTAGTTTTAGTTTAGTTTCGTTTTAGTTTAGAGATACAGCGTGGAAACAGGCCATTCAGCCCACCGGTCCGCGCCGACCAGCGATCCCCGCACATTAACACTATCTTACACCCACTAGGGACAATTTACACACACACAAAGCCAATTAAAACGAAGATCTCGGAGAAAACACACGCAGGTCACGGGTTGAACGTACAAACTCCGTACAGACAGCACCCGTAGTGGGGATGGAACCCGGGTTTCCGGCGCTGCATTCGCTGTAAGGCAGCAACTCTACCGCTGCACCACCGTGGCCGGTGATCGCTGGTCGGCGCGGACTCTGTGGGCTGAAGGGCCTGTTTCCACACTGTATCTCTACACTAAACCATGAGAAGTTGCGATGCGGAACCGTGGCTCTCGGCGCGTCCCGGCGCTCTGCAGTCCACACGCGGCAGAATAGCCACAGCCACACGGCCGTGAACGCGAATTTTCAGAATGAAATCGGTTGACATAGAAACATAGAAAAATAGGTGCAGGAGGAGGCCATTCGGCCCTTCGAGCCAGCACCGCCATTCATTGTGATCATGGCTGATCATTCACAATCAGTAACCCGTTCCTGCCTTCTCCCCATATCCCGTGATTCCCGTGGCCCGCAGAGCTAAATCTCTCTTGAAAGCTGTTTGCAACTGGCAGCCTGTTCAGCAATGCGACAGGTATCTCTTTCGGTGGAGACTTCAGCAAGGCAGCGGCCGCGGCCGCGGCCGCGCAGCGTAGAGTTGCCGCCTTACAGCGAAAGCAGCGCCGGAGACCCGGGTTCCATCCCCACTACGGGTACTGTCTGTACGGAGTTTGTACGTTCTCCCCGTGACCTGCGTGGGTTTTCTCTGAAATCTTCGGTTTCCTCCCACACTCCAAAGACGTGCAGGTTTGGAGTTTAATTGGCTTGGTGTATGTCCCTAGTGGGTGTAGGAGAGTTAGTGTACGGGGATCGCAGGACGACGCCGACCCGGTGGGCCGAAGGGCCTGTTTGCGCGCTCTAATTGGAAGATAGACGCAAAATGCTGCAGTTTCGTTTCGGGTCGAGGCCCTTCTTCAGACTGAGAGAGAAGGGAGAGGGAGGCGAGAGATATGGACGGGTGAGGCATCAATGAGACATCAAAGGGAACAAAGCTCAAGGAAAATAGAGAATAGATTCTTGTTAGCGCGGGGGAGGTGACAACGAAATCACAATCAGTAAAATGTAATCAGGGACAGTGAAACTAGTGGGAAAACTTGGAAGTGGGAGGGGAAGAGAGGGAAAGCAAGGGCTATTTGAAGTTAGAGAAGTCAATGATCATACCGCTGGGCTGCAAGCTGCCCAAGCGAAATATGAGGTGCTGTTCCTCCAATTTGCACTGGGCCTCACTCTGACAATGGAGGAGGTCCAGGACAAAAAGGTCAGACTAGGAATGGGAAGGGGAGTTGAAGTGCTCAGCCACCGGGAGATCAGGTAGGTTAGGACAGACTGAGCGGAGGTGTTCAGCGAAATGATCGCCGAGTCTGCGTTTGGTCTCGCCGAGAAACAGGAGTCCACACTTGGAACAGTGGATCATAAGTGATAGGAGTAGACTTAGGCCCATCAAGTCCATTCCGCCGTTCAATCAGGGCTGATCTATCTCTCCCTCCTAACCCCATTCTCCAGCCTTCTCCCC